>NW_011967206.1:281109-306880 GCF_000949405.1 Vollenhovia emeryi
GACCTCTATAATATATGTCAAGCCCAAGGTTATTGGAGGTGGGTGTGTTAATCTAAATAATTACCTTTTTATGTCTTGAAGACTAAGCGTATTCCATACGTTACGGCATACTGTACTAACTATATCGTGCAAAACCGTCAGTGTATTCGTAGCCGGTGCTTGAAGTTCGCTGGAAAATTGTAAATATCATTACAATCTCGCTATGCTCTATAATTAAACTTTTGCTTGAACCTTTGATAATAAATTGGCATGATTTATACGCTTCGCATGCTAAAATAACTACGAAGACCCGCTATATTATTAAAAGAACATTAACAACTCCGATTTAACGATCGATGGAAACCGCACTACGAAACAACGGCGTTCATCCTCGGCCATCGTTTAACCCGCAATCATTTGTATCCCCGCTTAATCACCATTATCGATTTCTTCGAAAAGAGAATTCGCGCTGGCGATCATAAATAAATGCGGACTTAAAAGTCCAAACGAGAGATATCCCCGGGCGTTTGCGCGATTCCACGATCTCGGCGGTGACGCGCGGCGCATTCGCTGTCGATTATATCGATTATCGATCGCGCGGATCTCTCGCGGCTCTACGTCCGAGCCCTTAAGGGTCCTCCCCCCCCCGCTCTGGATCCCTTAACGGACCGAGAGCGATAGATCGCGTCGTTCCGCCGGCGTCAAACAATTAAGGCTGACTTACGCGCGCCGACGTTAAAAGAGTAAACGAGTTGCCGGTCGCTGCCCTCCCGCCACGGCACTCGTGTGTATCAGATAATGCAAGCCGCGGCGCACTGTCATCTCGGAAGAATTTACAGACGACATAGTGCGGGCCCCGGGGTCCGGGGACCTCTGTGCTACGTCGCGCTGCGGCAACCGGCTGCCTATCGCGCGCGGCTGATCGCGCCTTTTCTCGCGTCTCGCATCTCGCATCTCGCATCTCCCGCGATTTCCCGCGAAAACGCGTCCCAGTCTTGGCCGCGAAAACGTTGACACTTCGAAACAAAGGTCTTGCGTCCTTATCCGAAGAAACTTAATCGAGAGATCGAATTCCTTTCCTTGCGTTTTTCTTCTCATGAAAAAATTTGATGTGAAAGAACGACAGATGCGAACCTAATAAGCTTCTCTTGTACGTTTAAAATTAACAAAAAACTTTTTCTCCAGTTTATCCTGAAAATCATAATCGTGGAACAACGTGGCATTTCAAAGAATTTACTAGTAAAATTTCCAAAAAACTCATGAAATTTTTCAAAATGCCACGTTGTCCCACGATCACGTGATTTTCAGGATAAATTTTAAGAGAACATTTTTTCCGTGTAGGCATTTGTTGGGCATTAAGCCTTGCTGGGGCATTATAAGGATAAAATAAAATAAAATAAGATAATAAGATAGAGTAATGCTCACTAGGACATTAGTGGGCACTGCTGTACACGATTTTGGTCAGCGATTTACCCCTCGTTTAAAACTGATTGTATTTTTCGCTGGCTATCTTCTTCGTCGTGATGCGATCATTACCATAACGAGATATAAACTTTCCAACGGAAGGAACCATTTTTACAAAAACCTCTCACGCGAAAACGTCAAAAAAAACTCACCGTCGTTTCGAGCGACAGGACCGCGAAAATAAATGATCCATGCTCGAGGGAAGCCGGCACTTCCGAAGGTAATTACTACTTTCACAGCCTTGTATGAAACGATCAAAAAGCATGCGGAACGATGGAAATATGTGTAACGTATAGCGACCGATATATATAGAAGTTACTTGCGCGGCACATAAATGGCACAACAGTTCGAAAAGAAATTGCCATCGTGAAAGCGGCCGAAGTGTGTTTTCGGTTTCGGTCGTGACACGTTCATGGTCACGCGAGGGAATCGCGCGGTGTTCCTTTTAGGACGTGCGAAGAGTTGCGTCGCCGTTCTCTCGGGAGAAAAGTGCGGGATGCGATATCAAAGGGACACGTAATCATCCGCGGTGGGTATCGTGAGATAAATTATAGAGAGCGACGTACTTACCAGGCATGCAGACGCATCGAAATGTCCCAGGATCGTCCAGGCAGGAACCGTCGTTCTGACACGGATGCGACTCGCACTCGTTCACATTCGTCTCGCATCGCGGACCCGTGAATCCTTGCGTACAGTTGCACGCGAAGGACCCGGGCGTGTTCACGCAGATACCGTCGTGCTCGCAAGGAGAGCCTGCAATGCATAAAAAAAGATGTCGGATTAGAATACAGACGAATTATTTTACATTTATTTCATCAACAGTAAAAAGAATTGTTAGACGACATTAGGCTGGCAGATGGTTTTGTCGTATGATTCCGACGTTTCGACCATACGGATTGTCGTCCTTTTCAACGAATTTGATAAAAAATATTACGTCATCGATATTAAATTAAAAACGGAGGTTTGACATCCATCTCTAGGCGTCACTAGGAGAAATATGCTCGGAGGCACGTCCGTCCGACGACCACAGTAGGACTCAGCCTAACGAACCCCATGGACTTTTGCCTAATGTCGTCTAACAATTCTTTTTACTGTTAATTAACTACTGGCGATTCGCACTCTCTCGTTGTATTTATTTAATAACTCGCTTTAACAATAGATTATATTTTGACAAGGAATAATTTCGGCTTTCAAGTTATACAAAGTTAAAAAAAACCAGTATCGTCAGAAAAATGTTCGACGCAACGTAAGAACCTTATTATATTCAGTAACTCGGCGCCAACTTAACGCTCGATACAAGGCAGATCTCTGTAACACATTCCGATCCGTTCTACTCCGATATGGCGGTTAATTAACGCCACGAGATTCCAAAGGGAGCTCCGTCGCTGTATCTCTGCGGGGTTCTTCAGTGAAAGTTCATCCGGTTTCGGTATTGGGACATGCTCGCATGCGATACCATTTCGAGTGAAACTTTTTCCCGTTCGTTTGCGGTGAGACTGAGAAAAGGGAAGGTACCGGGACGGCTTTTCGTGCCGATTCTTACCGATGATTTAAACCGTGGCGAAGCGGCGCACACGGCTTGCATAGTAATTAATAAACTGAATACGGCTTCGAGAGTCGACTCGGTATAGCGCGTTTCTACCGCTGGACCAGCTACGAGCGAACGTACGCCGCGGATAGTGCTCCTTAATTGGCAAACTCGCCGGCACTTTTTAGATGCCGCCATTAGAGCGGGAGAAGGGAGGGGAGAATACTTCCTATACCCGGCTAACTCGACCATAAGAAGGAGCATGCTGGTAGAGCATTCTTGAAGCACTGACGACGACAATTCGTTTAAAGGAGATCGCGTTTTGCCCGCGGAACCCCTCTTTTCTCGGAGATACGTAGCCCCCCTCTAATTGCAACGAGATAATTGCTACGGATGCAGTTACCTACTCGGTGTGTCTTACGAAATGAGAGCTTCATTAGAAATCTTCTCCTTCCAGCCTTCCTTTTTTCCGTGCGGAATTTTATATTTCGGGAACTCATTTTATTAGACGAAGTATCTCAAAATTACCACCTCAACTTCTTTACTTTTTGGCCATTTAATTTTTAGTTAACGCATTTAGGTCGAATTTTTTGCATTTTTTGGTATTTCAGCAAAAGAGAACATAAAAAAAGCTGAGTGGTCTTGAATATTTATTGTAAGTTTTATAAATAAACAAGTATGAAAAAAAGAACATTTTTTTCGAAAAAATTCATTATTAACCAAATTTTTTAAAATTATTTCTTAAAAACTTTGTACAAATGGGTTTTCGGGGTCGCTCGTTACGAATCTGATGGTCGGAATTTCAAAGTTCAAAATGGCGGACCCAAAATGACGGATGCAAAGTACGTGAATTTTTTAAGTTTTCAAGTTCTTCAGCATTCTCATTTGATTACGGTATTTAGGGACTTTTTAGGTTGCTGATTAGGAATTCAATGTTTTCCTTCAAAATTTCCGCTATTTTTTATATTCTATAAGAATTTTCAACTGGAATTTGGATTCCGTGGATCCTAATAATATCTAAATAATGCTTCTTAGCACAGTTGAATTACAGTTGAATGATGTTATTCTTTTAAGTCTTGAACTCCGCCATTTGAAGTACGAAAGTCTGACAGCGGATTCGTAATCAGCGACCCCAAAAGCCCTGATATACGAAGTTTCACAAAAAGAATGGTTTAATAGAAAAATGTATGCTTCAAAGGGTTAAGAGACTAACAGATTAAAATGACTAAATAAAAACGAACTAATATGAACACATGTAGTTAGATATGAATACATAATGTATAGATATATGTGTAGAATTTGTATTTATTAATCAGCTCTCGTTTTGTCAGGCATCCAGTTTAGCATAGAGCATGTTTTTTTCATAATCCCAATTGCAATTCGGAGCAACGCGCACGATTAGCCGCAGGTACCGTGACACGTACCGGCTTTTCTCATCGGTACAGTTGCAGGTACGACGTTTGCAACGAGTTTGTAGAGAGGCGTTTACTTTTGCTTCGGTCGCATACCGCACTCGTGTATTTCGCCAACGGTTTTTCCGACCCGGCGGTGTAATTACCGTCGCGTAACGGACAAGGGCGACGAAGGAAAGAACCGAGGGAAATGGCGCGGCGGAAAGAAACCTACGTACGTTTACTCGCGACAGTAAGAAACGCATTGCTGCACCGTGTTTCGCGATCGGGTGACGTGACGGTAGGAGAGATGACGAATCGCTCTCTGAGAATGCCCACGTACTGTACTCGCGTGCTGCAGAATTTGCGTTAAAAAGCCATCGCGTATACATGCAGGCGCTTGAAAAAGCAGCGGCGAGATGCACTCACCAATATTTGCGAGCATCACCTTGCTAAACGCCATTGAAATAACTGAAATATTCTGCGATACAAGCGTTTCGTATTAATATAACATTTTGCAAATAGTTACGCGTGAGTTTACGTTAAAAATTTCGCGTAACGAATAAAATTGAAAATTGCATCAATTAATGTTATCAATAATTTTATACAATAAAAATTATTAATATAAAAATCTAGTTATCATACGATACACGGAAAGAATGTGCGTCCAATAGAATTATTTACAAGATCAAACACATAAAAATGAAAATTTTTAATCTTGTTAGACCATTTTTACGTCGCTTTTCGGCGATTAATGTGGAATTCTTAAAAACCTCGGTCACGTTTCGGTTTTGCGCGACTCGTACGAATTTTCTTCCGAGGCGGCAACGCGGCGTAATTGGCCCGGTTGCATACGCCGCGAGATGCAGTTTGCAAAGTGGCGTTGCACCGCCACCAGGCAAGATTCCCCGCGCTCGGTTGCATCAAGCTCATCCGAGGGAGCTTCTTGCTCACTCGCCGGGAGCGCAGCTCCCTTCGCTTAAGGAACTTAATCTACCAGAAAATATGCAATCTAGATAATAACAGAGCCCCGGCTCGGGCGCGAGATCATTATGGTTGTTATTAAACTTAAAATAACAATTTAGCGTTTAATTAGATTCGTTCACGGGGACCCCGCGCCGCGGGGGCGCCCCACCGAGGAAACTGCGCTTCTGTGTGGTGGACGGAGGACGCCGACCAGCACGGGGGCCCGGGCTCCCCAGCCTTCTCGCTCCTCCTTCGACGCGACTTCCGGCAAAATCTCATTATACCTGGCGCGCTGTCGTCGCGCGTCAACCACGTCGCCGAATCGCTGCTCTCGTGATTTGCGCTTTTTGCAGCTGTAAACTGCAGCTCCGGCTACGTCGAGACCATTTTAATTTTCGGTGCTCCGTACTTTTTAATAATACACCGCGCATAACGTGACTATTAGGTGGTCGATGTGTAAGAGATGTATTGTATACGAGAGTAAAAAATAAAACCAAAAGAGTTACCATGTATACACATACGGTTATAATTACCGAATATGAAAGTTCCCCGCAATTACGAATTCTTCGCGAGAGCTTGGTTCGAGGATATCTATTTTACGATTTTTGTTTGTAACGTAAAAGAGAAAGCGTGAGAGAAAAAAATATCGAGAAGACGATTAAGATTGTTATACTTAATGATCAGCGGTCAAAAATTATCATGCAGCAATTTATTCTTGTTTGAGAGAATGCGAACTGGTCTCTCGATACGATTCGTGTATATCACTGGTCGGGCTTTCTTCAGGTAGCATCGACCAAATTTCGACGTAACAATGGGCCTTTGTTTAGCTAACAGGTACTAACGTACGGTTACAGTTCCTGGGCAGGAGTCGCTTAATGTCGGCGCGAAAAAGCAAGCACGAGAAAACGAAAATAAGGGAACGACCGTGAAGGAAGGTTTCGTTACGCGTTACCGTATTTACATTTGCACGCAATCATTACGTTACTATCGCGTCTATATTGTGATGAACAAAAGAGGCAATTGATGTCCAGTCGCCCATTGTTCAAAAGCGAAAAGATGCCTTTAATACTTGTAACACAAAAATGCGCGATATGAAAAGAAATGCAGGAAATATTACGTTCGTGTGTGTTTGCTAAACCGGATTCTTCCTCGATCCGTTTTCGAGAGAATGTAAAATATTTCCAGACATCCTGACCGGCGTCACCTTCGATGAGGGATTTCAAGTTCTCCGGAGCAGTCTAGCGACGTAATTCAACACCAAACGAGACGGCTGGCCGTCTCATTTGCAGTTATCTGTAAAACCTCGTCTGAGACTTTTAGAAATCCGACGTAAATATTTATAAACTTGTAGAAAGGGGAAAGGCTGGTGGCGATGATCGCATAAATTACAGATAAAGAAAACATACTGGCCGGGACGAAAAGAAATATCACCATTCGGCAAAATAAATTCAGGCGCATGGCATTATTTTATAAAAAATTATAAATATATAATAAAAACGATTTGTTTCTGCATTAACATAAATTATCCTAAACGGATTTCGTCTTTCAGCACTAATTAAAACTACCCACAGAACAGGAGAGTGACAAAGATGTGGCGATTTTAAGCGAGATGAGAGTAGTTGCGATTATATTGAAATCTATTTTATTGGTCGACTTGAGAACCTGTCGATTAAATAAATCCCGTTTGCCAAATTAAGATTCGACCCTCTCTAAAAATCACTCAATACATTATCACTGAAAGCAGTGAATAGTCATTACAGTTGTAAGTATATCATTGCGATTTTCAGTGCAAATCAGTGACTATTCGCTGTTTTCAGTGATAATCCACTGATTGACTTTTAGAGAGCTCCGAAAAATTAAAAAGCAACTGTGCAAGAGGGGAGGAAAAGGCATACAAGAAAGGATATTTATTGTATTATTTTCAATTACCACTTCGATTCCGGAGCGTACGCACGGAGGGCGTTAAGAAATTTTTTTACAGCCTCGTCACAAACGTTCGGGTGCTACTTAAGTTATTACGTGTCCCAGAGAATAAGTACGACCACGGACATCGAAGAGTAGGTGCCAAGTAAACGCATACCGGGGCTTGAAAAAAAAACTATATAGATGACGAACGCGAAAACAGCGCAGCCAGTGGGCAGAGCGATCATCGAAATATTCACCTTAACGCCGAGCAGCCGATAATTACGCCCGGTGGCCATTAATAAACTAATCCTTGGGGATTTCTTGCCGGCCATCCGGAGCAAAGAGCCCTGTCGTTTTATCAGTGTTCAGAATCTCCGAGTGCCCAGGGCAATCGTCAGAGGAAGAGACGGATGAGACAGAATGTGGAGGGGTGGAGGAGAGACAGGCCGATCTACAGGGTTTAATGACTTGTGGTATCAAACGGCCGGGAGGAGAAAAAAGGGGGATAAATGAGATGAGGTGGGTCCGAAGTCCCGGCTAATCACCGGCGATATTAATGCGCGGTGTGTAAAGAATGCGGCGAAAACCGCGGTTGAGTTTGGTAAATTGCTGACGCGTCTCGGCTTCGAGTGGTTGAAAAACGCGCACGATGGTGCGTCAAGCGTTAATTGAATCATCTGTTTTCGAATGTGCTTACGCAGGAGCTATCTATAAACATTGTTGAAGAATAAATTCATTTCGATGAATAACGAATCGCATTTATGCGAATTTCACTTAAATTGATTTCGTATGCAATTCAGCTTTTGAAAAATATCCAACAAATAGTAACATTATAATAAAGATGTTGGGTGTGCAGTAAATAAATATATATATATTTCTGTCCCCTCTGAGTATTCTCACGATTACGATTTTTTGAGGAATCGAGAGCGAGAGCAATAAATCAAAAACAGCGATGACGCACCGCTTAATCGCAAAGTTGACGGGCGAAAGCTCGCGCGCACGAAAGAACCGAGCATCGCATGGCCACGGGGGTGGTTCGCCCTTCATCATCGTGCACGGCACGGAGGTGACAAAGAGTCATGTGCGTGGCGGTACGGTAATTTACCGATAATTTCTCAAATCACGTCCTTCGCATAGAAGCGAGTAACCGTACGCCCCCGAAGCCAAAGGCGGCCGAAGGCCTCCGCGAGAGAGGAGGCTGCGGCCGGTGATCCTCCGCGGGGAAAGGGGAGCTGTGTTTGAGTAATGCCTTCCTAATTACGATGCCCCGTGCAAAACGCGAAACGCCGACGCCGTCCGCCGTCGGACGGATGAAGGGGACGCGAGCGATCGTAGGAAAACGTGGATTCTCTAATTCATCGCCCGCTACGTGGACGTAGAAAAAATATCTAACGGTCGAAACGAAGCACCTGGTATATTTCAAGTGTAGTCGGGTCAATGAATGAACGCTATCAGCCACGAGAATAATTCATAACCGATGACAAATGACACTGGCACACGCGATACGGCGCATTTTCAGCATTTATTTTTATATGTTACACGCTACGTCATGAATACGTATGTATAATTCTTTAAACAAAATGGAAGCGTCACATAATATTAGCATACATTTGGAACTTGCATATACGTTAAGAGAACACATGTGTGATAAAATATACATTAAATAAGTGTGTTGAAACATAAATTAGTTAAAATTAGCCTTTCAGATAAATTATAGTTATTTTAGATTGTGCCGTTTCTACATGATAATTATCACGGGACTACGATTATCATCCATAACGCGTACAAGGCACGCTTTCGAAGTGTGTGGCAATCAACGCAAGGCGAATCGAGTCAATTGTTAACGCTCACCACCGAAATCCAATTAATTCCACGACGGTTGATTAACGAACGGCTACTAATGCGAGGAGCAAATCCGCACCGCACCGCGTGCAACGAGAGCGCGTTCGTTGCGAGCAGGTGGGGGCGAGCGCGCCGAAGAAGGCCCGCGGACACAAAAGGCGTGCTTTCGATTATTAATGAAGTGTCTTTGTCCGTAGCGAAACGTATTAACCGCCGTGTTCCGCTACGGGCGGTGCTGCGTATTTATTATGGCGCCGGGAACGATGATGATTTCTATTCGAGATCGTTTTCAGGATGCTCCACCGTGTCTCCTCCGTCCACGTTTTAAACGAGTTCGCGTTCCTATCATCAGCCCGTTTACGATCGCGGCGATTCACGACAGTCCGCAATACGTTCGTTTAATTGCAATCTTGATTATTCGTGCGGTATCTCGCGAATGTACATAGGCTCCTCGCATGTTTTTGCCTTCCGCATTCGCATTCGCGAATATATCGTGTGTTGAATCGGTAAAGTGCTGACTTTGTTACGCAAGTATCTTCTAAAGACATGTTATATTTTAATGCTGCTCGCGTCACTCGCAAAATCGAGCATCATTTTATTCACGCAGAATTTGTCAGTGGATTATAATTTAAGCTTCCTACATTTTCCTGCATTTCGGTGTATATCTTACATAGAGGAAAGTCCTCTATTGTGAGATAGATTTCTAATATGGGACAGCAGGTTTTCAACACCCAAATTCAATCACAAGTCCTTTTTCGCCGCGATTACACGAACTATCAATGAACTTTCCACCAAACAGATTTTGCACCGCAACAAATTGACGGTGGAATTAACTGGTGACATTAATTTAACAGAAACCCCCGCTATTTCATATTAGGATCCTATCTTATAATAGAGGACCTTCTTCTACGTGTATAAGATCCGAGACGCGAATTTCTCGCACGGCAGAAATTCGTTTCTCTTTCTTAGTCGATAATGTTTGAAACTGACAGAATCCCGATGCGCGGTGTGAACCGAATCAAATTTTCACGGATGGTATCGATAAGGACTCGCGCACGTGTGTACACATCAAGGAAATCGGCGAGGTGTGTGGCCCCATGCCGGGCTCGGGTCTTGGCCGGACTATTAATTAACCCGCGACTACTGGCCTGTCCACCGGTTAATTACAAACCCATTACCTACGTGTATCGCGTACGTTGCCGAACGGCTGCTCAATCTCCGCAGTTTCGTTCATCGCAATCCTAACACGACGATGGATTTATTTACATCGTAACATTCGACGATATACATAAAACGGTAAAACGAAAGAAGAAAAAGTCGTAGGAAGCATCGTATTATCGAACTGTTGCATAGGCATTCATCAAACTTGTTTGAGTTGAGGATTTCTGGACGTGAACATTTTGCTGCACTCGACAAATATGAAGTTAAGTCAAGATGGCTGCTGCAAAAGAAGCCTCGACAAATTTCTGCACAACCATTAATTACCTCCGCAGAATTATTAATAATCGTTGCGGTCTTGGCAATGGGACTCCCGCGTGATACATCATGCGGGACCTGCTAATCACAGGTCGCATATCACAGTTCTACGACGCCAGGGAAAGAGGAACGACTCTCCGGATGACAAGTTTGCCCGGAGCTAGAGATCGAGAAAGGGAGAGAAAATTGGGTACAACGCGGTATAATATTATGAATCACCGTTTCCCCGTGCGGACGTTCACGCGATGCATGTGTAACGAATTGATATGTCACTTCGACAACGTGGAAATGATGAATTGGCATCGAGATCCAGATTTAAAATTGAAAACTCTCGGTCGTTCTCGCGCTCTCGACATGTCACTGTCATATACTACGAAGAATTTATTCTATTTATACGATTTTTTTTATTTTGAGAGGCATAATAATCTATATGTAAATTATAAGTCCTAAAAATAACTGATTATCAATCGCGTAGATTCACTTGAAACTGATCTCATCAAAGTTTTGAGTCGTTATGCAAGGAATGCGAAAAAGTGATTACATATTTGAGAATTATAATAAAATAAAATAAGTAATATAACTGAAAAGAAATTTTGCGATAATTGTCCATAATCGTATACAATTTCGATGGGTTCAAATTGCTTGAGAGCTGACGTTCAGCCGAGTGCATTTTTATGATTACACCGCCACGAACGACCCGTAACATGTGTCGATTAAAGCTTCCCGGCCGGCGATAGATCGATCACGGAACTTGATGACGAGAACGTCGACGGGACAGCGTGATGAGAACGAGGATCCGGCACAATAAATAACGCGCTGATCCGGCGCCGAATTAATCGATCGTAATCGATCGATTCGCCGGACGCCAATCTGCCCCGTGTGGGTTTTCAATTTGCACGGACCGTGGGGGCCTCCGTACGCTCGGATCGCGTACATTAATCCAGCGATTACTATACTCGCCGCGAGCGGATCTTGTCGTTATCTCACGTGAAAAATCTTTCGCGGCGATATCGATTCCGACGCATCTCATTTCTTTCACCTTCGACGATACTTCCGACTAACAACATATCTATTTACTGCACCACAACGATGTGGTAACTACGGTTTGAGTCGCGAGATTAAATTATTGACGATCATGGAAATTTAATTGAATTATTTACGGACACGACATCTAAATACAATTCAATATTCAATGTATATCTTTTCTTATGTCATTTAATACTTTTCTGCATGCTTAGAAAATTCTTTCGAACCTGTATAGTATCTAATTGTACCTACCTTTAGTAAAGTATTTAGTAAAATTTAGTTAAAATTTTTTTCCATTTTATTTTGGTGGCAAGTTTTATATCATCCATTTAGTATTACACCCGGAAAACAGATTTATTTAGGTTAAAGAAATGAGATACGTAGAAATCACGTTTCCTTAAATCTACTAAATTTTTATTTACTTGCACGAAAACGTTTGCTAGATTTGAAGAAATAGATATGAATTTTCTTAGAAATGTCAGTCTTAATCAAATAAAATTTTGGTTAAGGTAAAGAAATCATTTCTTTGAAATTAAATAAAAAGTCTAGTAAGGTCCAAATCCAAGGAAAATTTGTTTGATTTTAACGAAACTCTTGTCTGGGTGTAGAGATACGACCTGCACATTTAAGCGCATTACGATGATCTCTCAAAGCGACAGAACGTAACGACCACTCCCACGGCACCGCGAAATTCGCTTCTTGTCGGCTCGCTTGCAAATTGATCGATGATGGATAAAAATGGAAGCATATAGCTGCCGTAATTACAAAGTTCACGACGTGAAATTCGGTTCCCGGTTTTATTTACAGGGCTATTAATGACGCAAATGAAGGATGCCGTTAAATTGACCCTCGTCTCTACTTTTACTGTCGAAAGGAAGAGAGAAAGAAAGAGCTGTTCGCGTATTCTCCATTGACTGACAATTATCATACTGCAGCCCACGCTGATGCAACGATGTTAACACGCACAGATCGTGCGCGGTGGACAGGCAGGCAGGCACACAAACGCCCGAACGTACGTGATCAGAAGGAAATATTACGAAGCTCGATGACCTCTTCGAGCGACAAGATCATCGGTCAATCTCGTCAACGACTCATTGAGATTTTCTTAAGTTATCGCGGTTACGAATTAAGTGCGCGCAAAAGAGAAGCTTCAAGGTGAAACAAATCGAGACAAGTTACGGCATTTCGAGAATTATTTCCGTTCGTGAATCGTACCGTTCATTGCTCTCTAAACTATAAATCCAATTAAACCGGCGTGCACTTAAAATTCACGTCGGCGATTTTATCAACGTCCGATTTCGCACGATTTAAAAAACGCGCGAGTTGCATTTCAGCGGGAATTCTCACCGCTTCAGAGGATTTTTGAACCGTGTGAGTGTATGACGCACGCAAAGACAAAATGCGATTTGCCGCTTCGATGATTCGCGAATTTTCTCCAACCGTCATTTGAACGTCGCGGGGGCAATTTATTACTTTCCAAGCGACTTTAATGCGAACTGGTCTTGCCGCGCGATAACATCTATCTGATAGCCTATCCTCACGATGTTAGTTGCCCGATCGTGCACAAACGCGCCGTTGACCAGCATTTCTGCGTTCTTGAATCGAACCCGTCATTAATAACTATGCCGACCACCGAGACGCTCATTACTTTCGATTTAAACGGAGATTACTTTCGAAACGCGGATTAATAGTTGGCCGAAACGGATAAACCGAATGCGGATCGATTTAACAGCGATTTCCGAAAGCAACATTAATCGATCGATCCAGAGATCAACTGATTCATTTTTACCGAATTTATTCCTGCACAATCGGTAATTATCGGTAAACTTATAATCCGAAACTTTGCACGAAAATGTTCCTCAACGCTTCATAATTTCATTCAAGGTAAGGTTTACTTATGCATTTAACGAGAAAGGCCAATGTAGAGCATTGGATCACAGATATACAAAAATACAGAAAAAATTGTTATACGATTATGAGAAGCAATGCAAGAAAATCAAACCTTGTGTGCATTCATCAATGTCCTCTGAACAGTCCAGTCCTCTATATCCGGTGGCGCAGGAGCAGGTGAAGGTCCCGTTGATAGGGCTAGTGTCGCAGATCGCGCCCTCATGACACGGATTCGACGTACAGGCATCATCGAGATGACAAAGAAGCCCTGCGAAAAATAGCAGTTCTTCCTTAAAAACCTTATACTTATTTTATCGTATCTATTATACTTTCCGTTATATAAAAGCTCTAAATTCTAATTCTATCTGGTATTTTCTTGTAAAGATAAAAATCTTTTAGTTTCGCCTTGCTGAACAATTTTTTAGATTACAATATACCGAGGGGTAAACCGCCGAGGACACTGTGGTGTACAGATTTCGCGCATTACCACGCATTACTAGGCAGTTTTTGGGCATTAGTCGGTGTTATTTGGGCTTGCTGGTGCATTATAAAGAATCGAAAAAGATAAAATAAGATAATAAAATTAAGTAATGCACTGGGCATTAGTAGACATTGGTGTAAATGATTTTGGTCAGCGGTTTACCCCTCGTAATATACCTATCATAAAAAAAAGATACGCAATGTATATTTTACCACACTGAGAAAAATTTCCATCGGATAAACCAATTAAATAGTGTTTCCGATGGTCAATTTTTCCGATAAAGTACAGTAGCCGATAAAATTTGAGTGAAAAACCGATCATATTTTTCATCGAATATACAATTTATTTGGACATATCCGTTTGTTATTGTGCAAATGAGTTATTCGATTATATTTAATCGGACATTTTTCTCAGTGCAGGTATTACAAATCTCTCATTCATAAATATGAAAATAGCGCACTGTAAAATGCGGAAAACGCGTGTAACTATCCGATTTCCCCCGGGCAACGATAAGTTCTGCAGCGGTACAAATTATTATAAGACTAATTGAGGAAATTGCCATCGTAAACTAAGAAGGACAATACAAAATTGAGAAAGCTGACCGCGGTATGTAATTTTCCTTGGGAAGCGAATCGCGTGTGCGTCGGGACGAACTTTTATTTATGAGACCCGTCCAATAACGGTATCCCAAAGTCCTCGGGATATTCATATATAAACCAGAATAAATGCATGCAGATGCGAGAGCACACCCGCGACTAACTGTAAGTACATCTCTACTGAACTGAAAGCACGCCTGAAGGCAGCGCAAGAGGCAGCCATTACATGTTTGCGTATTGCATTGTGCATCGCGTGTTAGTTAACTACTGCAAGTCCCGCCCCTCTCTCTCTCTAATTGTCGAAAGCAACGACTAGAATGCAGAATGAAACACAATTTTTTGTCTACCTTCAAGAATGTAATAATCGAACGTATTATTGCATATCTAGCCAATCGACAGAATTATTCGTTTACTTGGCTAAACGATTAGTATTTCTCACGAATAACACCACCCTTCATCAATAACAGACTCCACGTGAAACGTGGAGCCGTCTGCGACTCGATGATTGCAGCCGCTCGGTATAAACGCTCGGCTTCCAGGAATGGCGACGGTGTCTGGCCGCGAGAGAGAAATATACCTGTATTTGGCGATCGTCGTGCGCGAATCGATCTGAAAAGCGTTTTCTGCTCGGACTACTCCGCGGCAGGGCGGCGGGATAGGGCGAGTAAGGACAGAAACTCGTTTCCAGTCGCCAAGGTCGGCACACGGCGAGAAGCCGGGACCCCGGGAGTCTTCGGAATCTCGAGATTCCGAGGGACCCGGTTCTACGCTCTCTACGCGGTATAGTGTACCGGCGCATCATACCCGGCCGCATATGTGCGGCTGCATTGCACCTGCCGATGCATCGCCGCGCGTTGCAGCGCGAGTTCCCGGCTCCTCTCGACCATACTCGGTATCGAGTTAATCACCCTGCACTCCCGCGAGTACGCGCCGCGCGACCCCGCTAAACTGAACCGGAGAGAGAACGGCCACGGTTTCCTCTTCTCCGAAGCCTCCCGTCGACTTCCGTCGACAGAATTTTTCGAGCGACGGTCAGTAAAATTCGCTCGGGTCGGATGCATCGTTTAATCGGTACGATAAAAATATATCAATGATAGCTACGATGTAAAAAATATCTCGCGCACGAAGATGCCCGGAAAGACTCGTTTGTCGATTTAATACGTGAATTTACTGACGACAATGACTCCATCTAAATGAAACTGTGTTTCGACCGAAAAGAAACCGACGCGCGGGACAAGGTGGAAAACGGTATATGAATTCACACATTTTAGATTACAATTATCGGGCTACCAACATCTTGCTCGGACCTGAAGGGCTCTCGCTTGTTTGATGCTCGGAAAGAAATTAGCCGGTTCTAATGTCTATCCCGAGTCGAAATTCGGGTACCATTTTGACACTTTTAAGGATAATTTACACCTACATAGACCAGCAATAATCTACTTTGATGACATTATATTTTTTTACTCCTCCCTTGAATCTTTAATTCTAAAAATTTACTTTAGCTCCTGCTTAAAAGGACCTACTTTAATGCTAAATTGGCAAAAGTAGAAATTTTCGACACTACCAGTTTTTAAGTATTATAGGAGTAAATTTTGTACTTGCAGTTCGATCTTTTTTACTGATTTACGTCCTAATGTATAATAGAATTGAAGGTTCAACATAGGGCCAAAATTTCGACTCGGGATGATTTAGTAATTGTTAAACTTGGCAAAAATCTTTCAAAATCATCTTGCGAATAAGAGGCGAGTACAATTTCATCATTTTGACACAGTCGAAGTATGCAAGTTAAAAAAAATATGATTCTTAATATTGCTACTTTTACATGCGCATTTTGATTATCATATAATCTTGCGATTCGAAGCGTGAATTCACAATTATTTCGCACATTTAAACACGTACCGAATACACTCGGATCTTCGTTTAGAGAAGACACGCCTCGAATAAACACGCTGTAGAAAACATTGTCTCGATGTTCTACAGTCGTACCTCCCGCACACCTTTCGATCAACATTCCGCGGAAGATAATTCTCGACTTACCGGTCTTTCCATATGTGCACTGGCAATAGAAGCTGCCGACGCGGTCGATGCAGGTTGCGCCGTTGAAGCAGGCCGCGCCTGCACAGTCATCGATGTTGACGCCGCAATCGGGCCCGGTCCAGCCATTCACGCATATACACGAGTAACTGCCGTGCGAATTCGTGCATGTGGCCCCGTTGTGGCACAAGGACGGCCGTACCGAGCACTCGTCCACATCCAGCTCGCATTGCGTGCCCGTGAAGGCCGGTGGACACAAACAGGAATACTCGTTCACTCGGTCCATGCAGGTGGCACCGTTTTGACAGAGGTTCCCCTGACAATCATCGATGTTCTCCTCGCAATTATCGCCCCGGAATCCTGAAAGACAAAAGGATCGCGACATGTTATTTTGTTATAGAAGCAAAATTAAAGATCATACAGTTTGACGCTGAAATTAGATCTCGAAATAAAGAGTCCGCACTCGGAAAAGTTTGTTTGAAATCAAACGAATTTCCTTTGAATCTTCACCTTACTAGACTTTTGTATTTCATTTCGAAGAAATGATTTCTTTACTTCTACCAACATTTTATTTGATTAAGACAGAAATTTCTAAAGGCCCGGCAGACCTTAAGAAACTTCATATCTATTTCTTCAAATCTAGCGAATGTTTCAGTAGAAGTGAATAAAATGTAGTAGTATTCAAAGGAACGCGATTCAACGTACCTCACTTGTTTAACCTAAATAAATCTTGTTTTTCTGGGTGCACGTTGATAAATAAAAAAATAATTTGTACAACGGATAAGACACTAAATAATTACGTCAAAATTAATACGAACGGAAGGTGTTAAACAGCCTCTTAATGGTATGCGACGTTTCAGATGCGTTATTATTTAAATGATTAAGCTATCGACAACCGGACTGCACCGGTGAAACTCTCCGTCGCTGTAATTAGCTTTTATTACTCTATCGCGCTCGCGACGTTCGGATGCATTTGCATAACTACGATCGGTAGCGTTAATGATCGCGACTAGGAGTCGCGATATTTTCTAGTCGGCGCTTAACGGGAGGATCGGACGACGCGGCGGAAAAGAAACGACGCGCAGCGATCGCGATCGTTCTCGGCACACAGGCGTGATGTTCGTGGCACGGTTGTAAAGGGAACTCATTACCGCAACACGTCCGCCGGCGTGAAAAATCGAGACGCGCCGCCGGTGTCGGACGTCGGTTTTACCACTTCTATGAATTTATGCTTCGATCGCGCGGCCGAGGCCGACCGAGTAAGGAGCGATCGCGGGCTGACACGCCGAAAGGATAAAGCGATGGGCTTCGATAGCCGTGAAATTGACGCTCCGATGCGCCAGGACGGATTTCTTCCGGTCAAATCGCGCGAAGAAATAGTAAGCAAATAGAAGCGGAAACGCCCGAGACCGTGTCGTTACGTACGCGGACTTTTATTACGGTAAGATGCAACGCGCAGTTCCGTTACTGCGGACAGTTTCACATTTTGCCGCCGACCATACGGGGAAGTGCACGACGTGAAAGCTTCCGGGTTGAGAGGCGTTTGGAAGAAGACACGCTACGATCTCGCAGTGACCGTCGGATGGAAATTAGATATTTTTGTTTTCGAGCGGATCATCTCTAACGTCAGCTGATTCTACGTGGCCCTTGAACTTTGGAAGGAGAAGAGAATCGATAGAGATCGGTGGTGGATCGATCGAACCGACCTTGCATGACGCTCGATTATCCGCACATCATGGAACTTTATTCATCCGTCGCTTTCTGCTCTTATTCTGCCGGGCAAAACAAACATTTGGACACGCGATGGCTAACGGATTCGCGACGGTTCGTCGTGACCTGAGAAACCTTTTATTACATGTATCGTCTCTTGCACGAACGCTTGCGTTTAAAAAGTATTTATAAATATATGTATAAACATGTACTATAATAAATATAAGGTCGAGTGTTGTTAATTAATTTCAACGTTGTCGACACAGATATGACTTGAAATAATTATAGACTTCCCAATTCTTACACTATGCAATTATTTTCTGCTCAAAGCTTCCTAGTCTAGTAAGACTTTATCCAAAAAATGTGGAATTTTACCAACCCTGGCATTAGACCTTGCATTATAAAGATAAAATAAGATGAAGTAATGCCCACTGGGCATTAGTAGGCATTGGTGTACATGATTTTGGTCTACCCCTCGCTAATCAAGCGTATCGTTCATCCAAATAAATACTCACCTCGTGTATTTATTTCGGGCTACTATTCGACCTTTCCTATCGTAAAAGTTCTGAGAATGAGATTATGAAGAAACCGAGCGCTGCGCGGCACATCAGCAGATAAGACACCGCTCGTATTAATTAAGTGACGATAAGGAGCAGCGATCAACAACTCTGAATGATCCTTGTACAACGCAGGCCGACATCAAGGGAAATGAGACCGCGAACAGAAAACGGAGCGATAGAGCCGGGCTAATAGAACTGCTCCGCAATTATCACGGCGACATGTTGCGCGAGGTGTCGATATTATAGCGAGATATCGATGGTTCGCGTGCGGTTTTATCCGTCGCGGATACAACTCGCTAAGAGAGATACGTTATGCGATGCCACCAATTACTGGCGAGAACACGTACCCCGGCATGGTAAACGATAATCAATTACTAATATCAATAAGTCGTTTGTTACTATTTATTAAACGCAACATGTCGCATCGATTTACTTCCATAATATAAACAGATCATCTTTTTCCATTGATACGCACAATTAAGTAATATTATTGCGAGCACTGTACCGGATTTTTAATTTTAGTTGTACGAACGCGGGCAGTTGTGCTAGAAAAATAATATTTTGAGGAACGTCCAATTTTGTCACTCGCTGAAAACTGTTTCGAATAAATTACCACTGCTGCCATCGATACTGAATCATCGCAACGACATCGTGCGTCTTTTACCACGCCTAGATATCGATTGGAATAGTTGATCGCGGCAAGATAAATGCGTATCAGTTGGTTTAAAACGAGCCGGGATATTCGTTAGCATACACGGGACGATTAGAGGCGGAACAAAAACACCACGAGGAAATCCGGGTATGCATCCCGTGCATCTCGATCAATGTAAAAACACAATTTTGTCTCTTTCTCTCTTTTCTCCTTTACGCGTACTTCGTCCTCTCGATACCCGGTATCAGCTTATCTATCGGTATCAGCGGTTGCCCGGTGATACATACCTGGTCATGGACCACAGTTAACATCTAATGGCGCGCATAATTTATGCCTCATAGAACATCCGACTACGCTTCCCGCGGCTATGTAGCAGCGACGACGACATGACTTAGGGCCAGAGTGGTGGTAAAAACGCGGGCCAGCACGTACCCGTCGGGCCCATCACGTTATTATACTAGAAGCCCGCGAAGGATGCCCGTGGCATTAATATCAAAGCGACGCGAAAGTAAATCGATCCAGCAGGAAGCGCTGATCCGCAGCGATTCATCGAAATCATTTCAGGGAACCGTAGCTTCGTGAGGCTACTTAAAAAATCGATCTTCTCTCATCCTCATGATTGATACGTCGGCAAATCCGCGGTTACTATTTCATAATGACCCCTATTTATGTCAGTGGATAATAATCATTAAATATCCTTTGAATACAAATGCGTACGATGAATAAAATTGACAGAAGCAATTACGACGATCAAAGGTAATTTTTCGTCATTACGTTTTGCGTATTTGCAAGCGATTGTAAGCGATGACGATAGAAATGTCGCACTAGAGAAATTTTCAGGCGGTATCGATTTCGCGCAAGGTGCGAACTTGGGAGGTTTCGAGCTGGAATTTCGGTCAGAGATTCCGCCAAGAAATTTCACAAGGGCTTCTCCTCTTCTCCTCGAGTTACCATATTAAACGAGACGCGTCGTTCCAGGGGTTTACATTCTTCTGCAGTAGGATCCTCGTGACTCGTCAATTCAAACAGCTAATTTTCCAATGCAATAAAAACTGATACGATCGGTAATTCGTCCAGAAACGTTTTATACATATACGCACGCAAGAAAAAGGAAAGAGGCAAGACAGAGAGGAATTATATAATGTGATATGCATGATTTGTGACGCAATAAAATAAATCGTCAAGCATCTGCTGTTACAACGATAAATCGTTATAATATCGGTAAAGAAAAAAAACTGTATGTGTAACAGTCTTGCGAGATAATATGAGAGCCCTTTCCTGCGTGCATCGTAAACTTTTCTCATGATAACGCAATTACAATATCTTGCTCGCTCGGGGTCTTTTTCCTCGGGAGACTCCATTACAAGAACGAAATTGCGGTGGCTCAGCGTTCGCGATGGCATTTGCACATTCCCTTCCTCGTGACTGGATTTCCCCCGAAGGTGCTCTCGTGGCGCTCTCTCTCTCTCTCTCTCTCTCTCTCCCGCATTCTCTCTCTTTCCACCTTTCCGTCTCTCCGGTTCTCTCTCCGCGTTCCTCTCGCGCGCCTTCTTTTCCCTTACGTCCACGCGATATTGACTCTCGGCTTTTTGAGTGAGAGGGCATAATTAAACGGCGGACATCAAACGGCGGCATTCGACGGAATCTCATATTCCGTACAAAGTCGATCGATTCACCGATCGGTCGCGCTCTTACGACGCTCTCGACAGAAAAGGCGCGCGAGCGGGAACGCGAGGACGACGCTCCGAAAAACTCGGACTACTCGGGCATTCGAAGACCCCCGAGACCAAACGATTAGGGTAGACTGGTAGGCAGTCGGAGACGAGCAGCGGCGTGGTGGCGCGGGGGCCTCATCTGGCACGACGAATCGATTCTCGTTAATATCGATACCAGCGGCGCGAACAAAAGCGACGCGCCTCCTTTACCTAAGAATCGACCACGCGCGTATTTACACGTTCATTCGTTCCGCATTCGTATCTCGCATCTTTTTCACATCATTTCATTTCTTCGCCTCGCAACGATACTGTTCAGGGCAGCCACGAAACGTCGACAAAAAATCGATCCCCCCCCCCCCGCAGCCTTCCGTTTTTCGTCCATCTCGCAAACAAGTTTCCCCTCTTTTAACGGTGCGGGCAAGCGCAGCGATTCAAATTTACAATCGCTACTATACCGAGTCCCAAAAGTGCACAGACTTTAGAAAAAGACAACATACTTCGGACCTTATTCTCTCTCCGTCTATCAATGTCTGAAGTGGGGCAAAAATTCAATATGGCTACTGTGCTCATCCTTTAACCTCTATCATTCCCCTACTCTTCTGTTACCCACACTACTTCTACTAGACAAAGATGAGGTACGGCCCCACACTAGCTATCTCGTTCTAAAGTTTATTTCATGCAGATACGTAGCTGCAGTAGATTTCGTAAGGGTACAAGTATCGAGCAAGGGTGGCTGATTGCCGAGCTAATGGCGCGAGAGCTGATCTCCATAAGATGCGACCCTCCTCTTCCTGAAAGTCCATCAACCCCCCGAAGGCAAGTCCTATCGTGAGCCATAGTCAACATAATGTAAAAGGTCCAGCAGTGTAAACGACTAGAGGGAAGAGAGGCGGATACATCGCAAATGTTCGCGTACAGGCGAAAAAAGAGCCACGCGAAGATCTACTGCTTGTGAGAGACTATGTATGTGTGTGTGTGTGTGTGAGGGAGAGAGAGAAAGAGGCGCGTGGGTGCATCGGATAAGGACGGAAAAGCCTCCGCTGCTTATAAATCAACCTGGATGAACCCCCATAATTGCAATTGTCCGTTGAGCCTCACCCCAGATCGGAGTAGTCGTTGCACGCATATGTGCGTGCGTGCGTGCGAGTGTGCGTATCGAGCGGAACCTATCCGACGAGGATACGTGTATCCGTTACTTCGTTATTGGCGCAGGGCTGTAGTGAGATTCGGTGTTTAAAATTACTTTGCGAGCGCCTACCCGACACCCTCAGAAAGGATTTCTGTTACCGAGATGAAACATACCCTTGACGCATTTATATTTCTCACAACCCCATTTGGCACGAAAATAAGACAATAAGAAAATAAAATCAATAATTCTTATTCTCCTCTATCGAATTAAAAAAAGATTGACTTACTGTATTGAGGCAAGAGTAAGTTTATACATTCTTGCGTGCAGCATAAATTTTCCTGCATCTTACAACGCACGAAGTTGGCACCACGATATTCGACAAAAGACCATTTTATTCTAGATTTTGGAATTTTTCATTTAAGATTAAAATATTCCTTTCTCTATAATAAATATGATTGGCGCTGTATCGATCTTATTTTATGATACATTCAAGTGTAATAGCATTGGATCCGGAAATTTTTTCTGTGGGTAGAGCGATAACTAATATTACTGCCCTGGGGGATTAGAACTGGGATATAAATAAGTATAATTCAAATATTATGCTCGATATGATATTACAACAGCTGGAAAAATTACAAAATTCTTCAGAACACTCGTTCTTTTACCTTCAAATGCCATGTTGGTTAATCTCGGTTCCCAAGCAGCAATATCTACGAATTTATGCTCGTAAACGGTTTTTTAATAACAGACTTTTGTCGCTTGTCGCAAAAAAGCGCGTGTTCTCATTTGACAATTAAAGCTCTCACTCTCTCACTCTCTCACTCTCTCACTCTCTCACTCTCTCACTCTCTCACTCTCTCACTCTCTCACTCTCTCACTCTCTCACTCTCTCACTCTCTCACTCTCTCACTCTCTCACTCTCTCACTCTCTCACTCTCTCACTCTCTCACTCTCTCACTCTCTCACTCTCTCACTCTCTCACTCTCTCACTCTCTCACTCTCTCACTCTCTCACTCTCTCACGTTTATTATTCTGGTAGAAATTTCGCGAAAAAAATCTGCGAATTCGGGAAATTAGATCATCGATCTCTCCGACGCACAAAAAGATATCTTCGATGGAATGTAAGATTACTTCTTATCTTCTGATCCTAGGTTGTCACCGAAGGACACGTTGCGTGACTTAAGTCAAACCGGAATTTCGAGAATCTGGCAGAGCCAGCGGCAATTAGCCGCGCCGAGGCGGTCCAAATGATTTCATTCACCTTAAAATATTTCGCGTGTGGCGGAGAAGGGCGGAAGGAGTGGGACACAGACCCCGAAGGATTCTTAAGCGAGACAAGAAATACCTGTTCATCGGACGGGTGTGTCCCGAAAGCTAGTTGAGAATTTTTCGCAAAAGCTTCTCCCTTCTCGGAGAACAGAAAAGAATTTTCCGTGGAGTCGCTTTTTACATCGCGCGGGAACGACGATCCTGAACAACGACACTACTAAGACTTCCCTCCCATCGCAAGGATATCCCTTTATTTCCGCTTAGCGCTATAAGCGCTCTTCCGTCGTGTCGCTCATCATGATGCGTTATATCCGCCCGATCGTATTTCCAGCTTGGGTTCAAGCGTGTTTATCATATAGGAAGTGCGTGGTGCGGTGTGTTTCATTTAAATCGAACACGAACCGCTCGAGCGTCGATATCGATTATGAACTATCGATCGACGAAAGAGATAGAAAAAGGTCAGGAACGTTAAATTTTATGCCGCACACGCGGTCGGGCACCCCGCGACGGTGCAGAGGCAGCGAAAGGACGTCCGTGTCGAATGTCCTTTCCTATATAAAACGCCCTACACGCTCCCATCGCGTTCCCCTCGTGCTCACGCTAACATAGCGTTCCTCTCCTTCGCGCCACGGCCACGAGAGTGACCGTCTCTCTTCCACCGTCGCGGTCCCTTCTCTTCTGTTTCCAGCATGCCTCTCCCGCTCTTCCTTCACTGTACCGCCGTGGTACTACCTTCCTCCCTTCAATTGGGACCTTCCGTCTCGCTCTAGCCCTCCCTTCCTCCGGCCCATAAGGCGCACTACGATGCACAGTGCCTCTCAGTCGGGTCGAGGTGTGGCAACATCGCGGGAGCGGGTGTGCTTCCCGCGCGCGCTGAGCCCACGTGGTTGGAGACTGTGGGAAAATTCTCATGCCGCCGACTACGCCGCTCGCCGCCGCCGACACCGCCGCCGCCGCCGCCGACGACGACGACGACGACGACGCCGACAACAGCGACGACGACGACGACGACGACGGCGACGACGGTGCTCAACCGGCGGCGACCGGCGCGGGAACCTCGCGCGACTTCCTGCTTTCACGCTTCAGGAGAGTCTCGGCAGACTTGGCGAAAAACGTATCATCAGGATGTCGCGAGATCCTTCGGCGACAATCGACCGAGCTCGTTTCAATTTATCATGGTTTCCTCGCGTGTTACAGAGCGAAGAATTGTCCCCACCCTTGAAACGTTCGCGTTTCGCAAATAATAGCAATGAAAGAGAGATACTGAGCGAGGCTATGTAATAAAGAGAAACTCTAGATTTTAATTATAACGGGGGACGTTTATTTTAGTATTTATTTAGTATTTATGCTTCAGTGGTCGAATTGATGAAAGGCCCGCCCAGAATGTAGGGAAGTCCAGGTTCAAACCCTGGGTAATATTTTTCGCAATAAATTTATTTAATTAGAATTTGCCAGTTAGCGTTGTTTAACAATTTTTCTACATTGACGGAACGCGTACTGGCGTCAAATAGTTCTTTACTTTATTTAGTATTTATCTCAGTAGATTCCGAGCATTGTTAGCGCCTCGTTGACATGAATTAAATGACGTATAATTCCGCTAGCGCAATTTTACGTCGCAAATTTCGAGACAGTACTGATTGTGAGACGCACTGAAAACATATCGGACCTCACAAAGTGAAGAGGAAGGTTAAACTGCTGAGGCCGGTGTCTCCCCACTAAAAAGCATAGGGGAAGTGCCCGTAGAAAAATTACTTGCCCGCTGCCGTAAACGCCGTGGCAAAACATCACAACTATTTTTAACACACGGTTATTACACGCAACCCGATGCATTCATGACATTCTCGGGGAGGCACGATCACTTGACCATCCTTTAAATTTTACACTTCCGGCACATTGAAAACTGTACACTTGTATAACAAGATCTAATAAATTTACACGAGTCCAATCTGTCACTACGTTTTCAGTCATTTTTATCCTACGTTTTCATTCATTTTTTATCCTACGTTTTCACTCTCTTTTATAAGTTTTTTGTAAACAAATTACGCGAACAACTGCACGTGGTAACTAAATTTCAGTTGCAAAGTATGGACAGCTAATATTTAGTTGCGACATCTAAATATTTGGCTACTGCACTGAGAGAAAAGTGCGTAGTATTTGC
>NW_011967206.1:308152-312433 GCF_000949405.1 Vollenhovia emeryi
TTTCTCTCAGTGTGTGCCTCTTGTACCAGGTGCGACAGCAAACTGTTGGCTGTAGTTTAGAAACTTATAGTTACGGCAGCAAAGTATTTTTAGCAAACCACGATCAGCTACGGTAGTAAAATGTTTTTTTTTTTCAGTGCAGGAGACAATAAAAATCAGATCGTTTTTCGACAAGCTGCAACGACATTTGCTGTACAAAGAGATGCGCGCACGTGCACCTGCTTCTTTTAAAATGAATTAAACCTAGAAAGCGCGTATGGGAATTAATATATATTACATGTTGCAAGGCGTTGCTTGCGGCAATTATTAGCGGTCGGGCAATAATTTTCCCGTGGTAATGTCGACGAGGATCGCCATCGATCACCATTCAGTCTGAAGTGACTGCGGCTGAGAGAGAATGTGTGCGCGTTTGCTACGTTTCATATCCTTGTAAGGGGTAATTATCGCGATACGGTTAGTCCTCGTTAGCGGATCTAATGAGCCGACACAAAGCGCCTTGCGCTTCTGTCGGGATCAACTAGTTAAATTTATAGAAAAGTTTCAATACTTTTCCGCATCAAGAATATTGCTGCAAACAAAAATCAAACTGATCCTTCGTGATATGAGTAAAGAGGAACAATCTCTTCTTATTCGTTTCACTAGCCGTTTTAAAATTCGTTAGTTTACATTTTCGATAAAACGACCAATTTTTTTTTTCGAAAGTAATCTCACTCTTGCATCTCCTGTGAACTTTTGGAATGAAATTAGTTTCGCGGGATTGCTTATCGAGATATAAATATATTAATGCGAACCCTGGAGTTAAAAAGGCACGTTGCTTCGAGAATCGAACAAGCGGTGGTTATTATTATTTACGTTTAGAACGTCCAGTCATTCTGTTCTACACGCATGCGAGCCTCGATTCTGGAGGCGAGTATCGAATGCGTATTTGAATAAAAAATGCACAATCCTACGATCGTGCTGACCGACACCGCGGCGAACGCCTCAAAACAACCGACGATTTCCGTGATAGTATGTAGTAGAAATTTAAATCGCTCGCGAGACTGTGCAGTTCCTTCGTTCGATGGACGATCGTATCTGTGCCCCATCACACGCATACGTGAACGCCGCATAATGCGCCGACCGAATGGAAAGGAGGGCCGGATGGACGTCGGCATATGGGATTGGGAGTGGTCGAGGGTACTTTGGTAAAGCTGTGTGAGAGAGAGAGAGAGAGAGAGAGAGAGAGAGAGAGAGGGGGGGAGAAGGGGACAATGAACGAGAGAGATCAATTGGAGAGAAAAAGAAAACAACGATGCACGGTCGATTCAAGCAGAAAGCAGAGAGGCAATTCAAATCGGGATGCACGAGTTAGAATTATATATATGTAATACATCGAGAGAATATTGTGTGTACTAAACATTGTAAAATATGTACGTCCATGTATCTATATAATGCAATAGTGTTAACGTGAGAAGATGAACAGCATATCCAAGCTGGCAACACAATCAGTATAAAAGATTCATATAACATTTTACTGAGTAATACTTGCAATATTAATGATAAAAGTTGAGAAGGGGGAGAGAGAAAGTTTAAAAAATATATTGTCATACGGTGGCATACATTTGGAAGCTAATACGAAGCTGTCTTTGCTGCTTCAAGGAGAGCGTAAGACATTAGAGTTTCGATAAAAAAAAAGGATAACGAAAAAATTTGCTTATCTGTTTAATCCTCTATAATGCCATGTGGCTTGGAAATTATGTGCGTACATATCCATATTTTTTAATCATATTGATTTAATCAATGTTTTCTATCTAGCGGTCGTATAATTTCTTTTCCAGGCAAAAAATCCAATTGATATGTAAATATGGTGAGGTAAAATCTTACTTCGCGATAGCGAGCGATAACACACTGTATTGCGCGTTCCGTTTTAATATTCCCGTCGTTGCTCTTCTACTTTTCCTCAAGATCCGATTTTTTGTGCATACCCGCCAGATTGGGGCTCCATCTTTTCTCACTCGCGAGGAGCGCGCCTTTTCTCTCTCTCTCCCTCTCTGTGCCCGGTTTTCTGGTGTCGTAAGAGGCACATGTATGCGCGAGGGGAATCACCGATAAGCGTAATTTGAATGGGTAATGGCCTCACCCTAGAGGTGGGTCCCCCGGTTAATGATGGACCCGGGAGAGATCCGGCCGACGAGATGATGCGCGCAATCCCTCCTCCCCCTGTCGGTCCCTGCGATGCATTCTCGCTTCGACCCGATCGCGATTGGGAGACGTTTTCGATGCGACCGCGAAGTGCCGATAATATGGAACGTGCTTCCTTTGAGAATTTTTTTTTCCCTTAGCAAGCCTTCCCTCATTAAGTAAGCTGTTCTTTGGAACAACAGATCCTCAACAAGTTGCATTCGTAATAGAAATATCTCAAGACGCGTTTTCGCGTTAGTTGCTATCATTTTGTTTTATATTCTTGTATATAAATCTTATACAAAAAAAAGAATACAAAAATATACAAGAGAAAATTTTATTATATGTTCCATCATTTCTAATAGAAGATTGATATCAATGTAATGAGATACCTACAAATAATAAAAGAAATAATTATGAAAAATACAAAATAGATGAGGTATTAATAAAAACGTAAACCATGATATCTACATGGAGAGAATTTTCTCTTAAAATTTTTCCTAAAAATCATGTAATCGTGAGACAACACGGTATTTCGAAGAATTTTGAGTTTTTTGAAATTTTACCATACATTTTACTAGTAATTCTACTTGGTACACATTTTACCAATAAAATTTCAAAAAGCTCTCACAAAGTTCTTCGAAATGCCATGTTGTCTCACGATTATATGATTTGCAGGTTAAATTTTAAGAGACAATTCTCTCCGTGTAGATTCAGGTTCGACGAATTCGTGAGGGCAATAAGATTCAAAAGGACAAAATGTCGCTAATAAAACTTTCGACAGACACGTGAGGGCGAATCGATTGAAACCATCTCGGAACCGATCTTTCACCGTGAAGTCTTCCACAAAATTTATATGAATAATGCATGCTGGAAGTTTTTGTGCGAGTAATGTCTAATTAGAAGATACTTGAAGCGAAAATGGTCATCGTAACCGCCGCCATAGTCTGCCGTTCGTTCGCACTCACAGAATCACTTTCGAAAGACCGTTCCTGTGAGAGACTAGGCAAACATATGCGAGTACGACACAGTATCATAACAAGACGGAGATGTGAATGGGAACGATGTGAAATTCTCCAGACGCGCTTGCTCTACCTAAAACGGAGCGTCTGTCGGTAAACAAACTCGAGGAACGTTGCGAGTTAGAGACTCTCGAGACGAACTCGTAACCCCTTCTCTCGCGGCTCACGAGTCTCAAGATTAAATAAACACATTTACGCGATTGTGCTGCGATCACGTAGGTCCCGAAGGGAAGATATTGCATATGCGCGCTGTGAAATTTCACGCGAGATTGTTCTGTTACTTTGCGTGCATTGACATGAAAAAAAATGGCAATAATGAATGTACCGATGAAAAATAAACTTCCTTTATGTTACCGCCAATTAATATCGATAATTTACAGTATATTATTAATGAGAATCGACCACATGTTAAATGTAATGCAGACAATTCACACATACCAGTATTAGTTTACACAGCTTATATTACAATTCTACTTTTTAAATATATTTTTCAAACATATGAACAAAGGGGACAGGATTTTCGGTAATCCTGGCTCGAAGAGCCATGGATTTTCGTGTATAATATTTTAAAGAGATACGAAAAGAACAGTGACCCCTTGAAGAATTGTGTACAACAGGGATGAAATCGACAAGGAATAGTAGATATAACACGACCAGGGAGTCGCGTCGCGTTGTCCAGAATCTCATTCGTAAAGTTTCCCTCTTCAAGGAGAAAACTGCTCTCTCTTCGTGATTACGCGAGGAGAAAGAAACGAAACAGAAAATCACGCACGCGCAATCGCGCAATTAGGCAGAAACGAATCGTCCGCATGAAATGCGCGAGAATCAGCACTGTCAAGAGCAACAGGTGTACAGTGATCAACAGGTGGTTCAAATGTCGTCGTAGAATAGCGCATTAAAGCGAGAACGATAATGCACGATTGATCGATCAATGGATGTCACAGAGTAGAAAACGGGGACACGAGGGGAAAAAAGCAACAAAGAGAGATATCTACAGCGCACAATGTAATTAGCGGAAGAGGAAATCTAGACGGGATATAAATCCTTTTAGTATATGTGAGAAAAAAGTTAGTTTTTACAAGTCCATCACGGAAAAAAA
>NW_011967206.1:313445-350501 GCF_000949405.1 Vollenhovia emeryi
TTTTAGCTACAGCAGCTAAATGTTTTTTCCGTGATATAGTTGATCATCAAAGAAATATTGATAAAATGACTCGTTATTGAAATACGGATAAACTGAAGTACTGGTTTAATTCTACCAAATTGTATTGTTAATCGAGTTAACAGTAGAAATATAAAAATTGTTCCTGTACCATTAAAATTTATATGTTACGTGTACTTTTGGTGGATCTACCGTTCAGTGTTAAATTTTACAAGTTACGCGTAACTTAACGCGTATTTTGTTTCTCCGTAAAAATTACAAAATGGCATATCTGAAATACCGTCTGAGCTATGAAAACCAGCGAAGGGCGGGATACAAATGTTAGGAGAGAACTACAAGCGTGGAACACTGTATAAATCGTTGGCCGACACTTGGGCGCAACAGGTATAAGACAATCAACAGGTTGCTTTCGCATGCCGAACGTCCCGTTGCTTCTAGTCGTCGAGTCTCCGGTAGAACATAGACAATATCTCTGGAGAGGACGTTAGAGAAAGAGATGCGGTCTGAAGAAAAGCATCAGACGCGCAAAAGGTGAGAGATGGAGAAGGAAACTCGATGATAGGCGGATATATCTAACCCTCGCTAGCCTCTTCCCTTTGAACGATGCAAGATGCACGATGTGTGTGTGTGTATGTGTGGTGTGTGAATATGCACATACCGACGGTAGCATGTATGAGTGACCGCACACGCCTGGGTATACATACCACGTGCACGAACAGGCGTGCTCGTGGACCGGCGCTCGAACAATGGGACCATCACGCGGCTACCATTCTTCAGGGACAATCAGTGGGGGGGGGGGGGGGAGGCCTCTTTCTCGGCGCCCGACCGTGCGGAGCCCCATGCTTAAAAAGGACAATCGCCCCCTTATTTACGATTTGGGCAGCCTAGTCCGGTCTCCTTCCACTTTCTTCCTCTCTCCTTTACGCTTTTCTCTGTCCGCCTTTCGTTTTACCGTCTCCTCTTTCGTCTCGCTCGTTCCTTCGGATGGCCACCTTGCTGAGGGTCATCGAAAATTTTCGGCTCTCACACGCAATCCTATTCCGTTGGCCACAGGCCCTTCGGCCACGGAGCACGCCCATCGAATTTTTCACGATGGCTTTTCCAACCAGCGCATAAATTTCGGAGACGTCGTAATGTGCACCGTCACGTGTTCATCTCAAGCTTTACAGCTCGCCGGGGGCCACTTGGAAATTGATTACAACGAGGACGATCTTCGCTATGGGTTCGAGCAAGCGTGTAGCGAACACATATCTACGTTCTCTACTCCGACAGATTAATCGATATGATTGAAGAGCTCTTCGGCTCTCATAAGTTAACGCAGTCCGTTTAAATATCATCACAAAAAGCGGGGCAAAACTCTAAGTTATTCACGAATTCTCTTGTAGTCTACGCTTATTTCTATAATTGTATGCTTTCATATAGTTATACACTCTTCAAGAATAGATACGGTGTTTAGGTATTTTATAATTCAGAAATTAAAGTAACCTGAAGTTGTACTGAAGTTGCCTTGATTTCATCAGTTTTTACGTTTTCGAGCTTCGAGCTCTTTTCCTTTAAAGTACTGGCTAAATCGTTAGCTGCTCGAGCCTAGGCGCATTTTCGCCAGATAAAGATCCGAATTACGCAAGATCATTTCATTGACCGTAAACATCGGTTCTCGCCGAGTGCGAATCAGATCGTCGCTTATTGTTTGTCGGAGCGGACAGATATTACGTTTGCGAAAGAGGCACATCGATCGCGATCGAGCGAACGCAAATCAGCCCGGAGGGCCCGCGGGGAGCGAGATCGTTCCCCGTTAAATTACGGTCGTTCGATACGGTCGAAACAGCCGTAAAGCAAACGAGATACGACTCGAGGGCTAATCGAGTGAATTATGAGGAAAGATTTCCATTTTCATGTTCTGTATTATCGTGGTTGTCTCGTCTTCATCAGCCTCCACGTCAAAATTGCTTTAGAAAATTTGTTGAATAAATACTGCAACATTGATGCGATACCAAAGAAACATTTCGTCAAGCAACGTAGTCGATGTAAAATCATTTCTGCTGCTTTAAATTAAACGTTGTAGCATCAAATACAAATTTAACGTATGCGTATCACACTTCAATATAGATTGCAACTTATTAAGTATCGCGTATACTTTCTTTATCGCTTCTCCGGATATTAAACCTATTGGCGTGCAAACTTTAGCGTGCGGAACTTCTCATGACCAAAAATCTCGAGAGGAAGAGGAATAAAATCTTCGACATCTTCCAAAACCGCGACGTGGCTCGAGCGAGCTCCGTCGTGCGTAAGATGAAGTAGGTGGAGAAGAATGCAAGATGCGGAAAGAGGAGAGGGGCGAGGGGAGGTGTGCGGGGAAAATACGAAGAAGAGAGTATGACGAGGGTGGAGATGATAGAAGGAGGATGAGGAGAGTGCAGTATCACGGTTGCTTTATCTCGCTGCGCTGAGGAGGCTGCGAGAAGAAGTTGAAGAGCACTCCGCTTACACGAACGCAAGTGGAGGGTATTGTGTGAGGAATAGAGCCACCTTCATACACGCACCATCGTCCTCTCTCCCCGTTCTTCGCCTCCTTCGCCTCCTCTTCCTCGTTTAACCACCACCTCTGCTTCGGGAGAAGAGGTTTATGAGGGATACGGGAGAAAAAAAGGATAGAGGGAGACGCGTCGAGAGAGCGCGGGATGAGAGAGTAGACGGGGGTGTAAAGGGGGAGAAGGGAGAGGAGCTCGCTGAGTAAGGGGGCGTGGGTGCGCCCTTCGTGATTTACATATGCGTATTCTATACTTTATTTACTGCGTCGATCATCCTCCACTTTATCTCCTCGCGTGTGGGTTGCGCCGAAGGAAGAGCACGGCGAGGGAGAAGATGCGGACGAGAAGCTGATGAGGAAAAGAGAAAGAGAGAGAGAAGGAGAGAGGAACAGATGGTAGGATGTGCTTCTTCATCGATTAGCCCAAAGCTGTCGCCGGTACCGTAAATATTGAACGTAGGCAGATAATCTTAACTTCTTAATTGCGGAGGATATCGCACGTTCGACACGACAAGATAAGGAAAAAACGCGCCGGTTTTATTAAACCTCGTGGACAACGCGGATTTATAGGATAGTTCGAATGTTTTTATCGTTATGTAATATATTTCCTGAAGACTGGCGTATTGGATTGGAATTAACGTTCGTTGTGCTTCCCACAGACACATAGATTACTTCTGTTGCATCTGATACTGTTTCTGGTACAATAAACAATCACGTCACACGTCGTAAATGTTAGTAAAGTGTATCGTAATTAATTATGTGTACACTTGTGCCTAACGTCTAATCCTTCTATTCGTATACGATTTAGGCCACGATATTAGAATTTGATCTACTTGGTCGAAACACGAACTTCAGTGAGATCGATGACAAAATTAATACAAAAAAAATAAGGACACATTTGAGGTTCGTTAAGTTCGCATGGTGACTTTTCGTCCGTGGACCAACATACTTAAAAGGAGAGGCACGTAGGGGGCGGATAAAAAATGACGGCGAGATAATTGACATACGTCAAGTTTCTTCTTTTTTTTTTAAGAACCGATGCGAGTTTTCTCCCCCCCCCCCCTCCCCACCCCTCCACGCTCGCGGTAACCTCGGCATGCCGCGGTTAATTGTCGTAACTGCCTACGGTCGAGTTGCGAGGCGTTTCGAAGCAAGCGAAAGACAAAGAACGCCGAAAATGACGAGAGGCCTTCTTCAAGACGCGCACACACGCGGCCTGCGTACGCTCGATGACAGCCTGACGAAGTATTTCTCTCCGATCCCCGACAAACGTCGGCCGAGGGCCTGCGCCTGGAATCGCTCGCGCGTCCTTAATTGAAAGTGTGATTGGCAAGGGTGATTATTAAATGCGCGCAAAAAAAGGTCACGTACGCGCCAAGGGGACGAAATTTAATCTCGCGTCAAGATCAATTTCTGCGATGAAAGATTGTAATTAAAAGATGTACTTTACGATTGTCGTAAATAAATATCAGTATATCATTTAAATTTCTAACGTCGCAACATTATAGATCTTCCTCGCCGATTATTGTCATTGACTACAATTTTGACTAAATTAATTTTTGACACGAAAAAATATATCGATGCAGCTTGCCAATCGTCATTTTGTGGCATACCAGTTCCAACACTTCGATTATCAAGCTCGCGGGGATAATTATTGACTTATCACTCGCGGTAACATTTGCTGAAGGATCTCGATTCTTCTTTCGCGGCCGCGTACATATAAATCACATTATCGAGGCGGCGACACGCGGCTATGTCGACGTTTCCATCTTACACCGCGATCGAAAACGACAAGAAGCGATGAACCGACAAGATGAACAAAGACGGGAGAAGGATAAGAATGGGAAGAGAATGGTCGATAGACGAGCGAACTCTCCTCTCTTCCGAGACGGTCGAGCAAATCATGGGAAGAGTATTCGTGAGAGTCTCGCGGGTCTGGATGGAAAGAAGGTGAAAAGAGGACGAACAGAGGAGAGCCATGGGGTTCTCGTGGTTGATCGGTGGTGAAGGGGAGGGAGAGAGAGAGAGATCCGAGAGATGGAGAGAGGAGAGGCGAGAGGGATGTGAGCCGAGAAGAAACGTAGGGTTTCGGTTCGACATATCAGCCCGAGGTGGTCACGAGTCCCAAGTCTCGAGATGGAGGGCTCGCTAGTGGGTGGGACCTTCCACTTCGTGCCTCTCTACCCGACTCTTTCTCTCCTCCGATGCGCGAGTCCTTTTCCCGTCCCCCCTACCGTTCGCTCTCTCGCTCGCTCGCTTCCCAGCTTCATGTCTAACGACAACTTCGCCTAAAGCAAAATTGGTTGAAGTTATCGGAGTTGGATGATTTCACATCTCTCTCGCCGTTGCGCAGCGCGAAAGTGACAGTCACCGTCCCGTTGAGGAAGGAAAGCTGACCAGGGGGAGGGGTGCGAGGAAGTGCAGATAAAATGCGACAGGATGCACGAGAGAGACTAAAAAGCAAGAGAGAGAGAGAGCGAGATAGAGGGAGAAAACTAGGGTACAAAATTAATGGCATGATTCGTCTTCCGACTTCTTTCCGCAGGGTACATTTTGTCGTCGTCGTTACATTGAATACTCGTTTCATCTCGAAATCTTTCCTCGGAATCGGCTGTTCTCGTTCGATTCTCGTCGAGTCATCGCTTGACATATTTCATTAACGTTCGCGTTCTCCCAGCGTAATCAGATGCCGCCATATCTATCTGGCCCCACTTATCTACTGAGGCAAACGAGTCTGGTTTCTTCCGCAGATATTACGACAAGGAACGCTTGTGTCATCTGCCATATGCAGGAAAGAGCAAACGGAATATTATAAATATTTATGCCCACAAAGTCGGAAAGTGACTGGCCCTTCGTTATAATCTTATTTTTCATTCGCGTGATCTCGCTGGGTAAAAGTAGGAGATATCCACTGATCTCTTATCTCGCCTGCGTGTCAGATCTCTCACGAGGTGAGATGACATCTGTGACATTTGTTAGAATACCGAATTTCGAAGATACGAAAAAGCACGTAGCCGTATGTAAATTTAAGGATCGTCGCTTATGCATTGCTATTGATTCTGATCTGTTTCTTGCTGATTTGCATGTTACTGCTGGCCCCGTTGCACAGCAAACGAGAAACGGGGCAACGGCGGAGATGCTGAGCACGGCGGTAAGCAATTACGTGAAATTCCAGATCGCGGATAAGCGCGACGTGCGCGCGCGCGCGCGCGGCAAAAGCCCGTTCGGCGAGAGACAAAAATTAGATAACATTCTCTATAGAATGTCCACACAATCGCACGATTAGCGACTACAATCGTTGGACGGACATTTATCGCCACCGCATTGGAATTTAATGAATGTTCACACGCTTTTGCATGTGAAATTAAAATTACGAGCATTGTTATGCCAACAAGAAACACGATTTGTAACGTTTCAAAGACGCTCAAGTTTTTTCCTCGGTTGTTTCTTTCGAAAAATGTCTTCCAAATATTTGACGCATATCTGTGACGTGTGATTTAGGTAATTAACTATACGTGTGCGTTGTTCAAGTGTCGATATTACTGCGTAACGAGAGCAATAAATCCAGACTCTTCGAGTTATCCATGCCCGTTCTTAGATCGGTCGCACGCACATGCACGCACAGTTGCACAAACGCACACACGCGAAGGTGACGGATGTAGGAGGTAAGAGAGGCCGAGAAGAGGAGGAACATGTAGAAGTTCTCCAACGCGTGGCGCGTCTTTGCTCTTGTTGGCCTGTCTCACTCCCTTTCTCCGGGCGGCGGCGATGGCGGCAACAAAACCGCCGTGACTCGCACAACTCGCTCGGGGACCGAACAAAAACCACTTTGTTCTAAGGTAAACCCACCTTAGGTATATGCGACCTGTCGAGGCCACGAGGATGCTTCGCGACGAAGGATAGATCGGGCCCGAAGCCGGCACCTTCCTCCACGAAGTGGCGAAAAAGCGAAACGAATCGACCGGAAATTGTCTTTGACGATCTCTTTTCTCCTATCTCGAAGCACTCCCTCCGTTCCCTCCTTAGTTTTCATTCAGTTAATATATCGCACCTAATCCTTGGAATTATCTCTTCCTCTAATACAAATCTTGATTAATTGAGACTTTCGATTCTTTATTAATTCATCGCAACTGTCTACAAGCGATTCGAAATGCTAAAGCAACTGGTCGGTCAATTTTCCGAAAGAAACGCTTAATATGCCGGATAAGTGTCGATTTAATAGTCTAACATTGTTGAAAATACACGACTTGCTTCAAAACAATAGATCGAAAGTGTACAGAATTGAAGATAGTTAAATTCGTATTGTATTTCAATTCACTTCATTGAGAAACTGATCATTTGCTATTTTCGACTCGAGTCGAGGTTAATGCGTTTCGGTCGAATCGGACATAATCGCGGACATTATGCACGGCTCGATGACGATTATTTACGAAGGTAAGACCGCGCGCTTGGAGTTGTACGCCACATCGGGGATCGATGTAGGAATCAATGGCTCCTTTGACAGAGACGAACTGCGTGACGCCCTATCGAACGCGAAGACACCCACTGTTCTATTCTCCTTGCTCTCTCGCTGCTGCGTCATGGCACGCTATCTCTGTCGGTGCCACAAGCCATTATCAATTCGCGATGCACAAACGCGCGTTTGATTCTCCGCGGAGCGATTCAACAGCGTGAACTCTGTCCACTTTTCTCTAGATGTAATTTAAATGACCTCAAAACCATCCGGTATTATTTGATAATAAATATTATACAATATTTCTCTCGTGTCATAAATAATATCAAATTAATAATACAATTGACATCGATGTGATTGTGCATCACGCGACAATATAAAATCACAACTTGTCCAATCTGATTCCGATCGACAATACTAGACAGAAAAAAAAGTGTCAGATCAACTTTTGTATACTCAAATTAACGCGTCCGTTGTCTTGTATATACGCAACAATCTATAATTATTTTGACAATAAAATCATTTTAAAACAATAAAATTCACCAGGTTCTGACGTGTAATCACGACTCGAAGGAATAAAGGATATAAGAGCCAAGACAGGATGTTGCGTACATCTGTTGTAAACGTATTGTCCCAAATCTATCTTGTACTGAAGAAATTGACATAAATTTCTCCTCGATGCTATTCGCGCCATCGACATTGCGCATAAAACGTACAAGCAGTATGTTAACCACAAAGTTGTCCCGAGGGGGTTAAGTGCCGATCACGGTATCGAAGACACATCGATGCTCCGCGACGCGATCGGGCAATGTTTTCCGGTCGGATTTGAATTTCAATAGCCCGAACACACACACACATACAGACACGCGGAACCCGGTCGCGACGGCGCGAGTTCCAGTTTAGACGGACGATTTACCGCTCGCTGAGGGAGGAGCCGCCGTTCGAGGACGCTCGTGTATCCGATAACCTAATAGCCGAGCTGAATTGTCGCCGGTCGTCCCCGCCGTCGAGAGACACGGGGACCACGAAGGCCGCATAAATTTGCATAGAGCCGTCGCGCCCTTTTGCGCGCGCGTGCTCGAGCGCTTTCTCGGCCGAGAGCGTCCTCCTTTGCGAGGGAGCACCCGGCGACTTGTGTTTCTCGTTTTCGAGACGGGGCGGCCGCGTCCTGGCCAGGAACGAGAGAAAGAGAGTCGCGCCCTTAATAAGGAGCGCGAAGGTCTTCTCGGGGCGAGGTAGGCGTGGATTCGTTTCACGGCTACGAAATCGAAGGGCGGTCTATGCAAAATCCCCGTTCCCGTTCCGTTCGCCGTTTTCAATTTGCAGTCCATTATACGCTGACGCGACCGGCCCACGTCGGACAATGTCGCGAAAATCAAAGTCATCTCGGCTCTTTAACACGAATGATTTATGGGTTGCGTAGTTGGGAAAAAAAGATTTAACAGTGCTGTGGCTTGCGTCTTCTTTTCTTTTGCAATTTTAGCGATAGAAAACGGAACTTTATCGAGCAGAAGTAATAACGTACAAATGTAACAGCCCCGAGTAAAATGTGTCCAAATACGTCCGAATGATCGCTAACTTTGTGTCGTGAGCGCGAGGTTGAATTGCTCGTCGCACAAAGGCTTCGAGTAATATACGCGAGCAGAAGTCCACGAAAACGCCTTGTCGTGCTTTGTCACGCGCGATTTGAAGAACGACGTCGTAAAAGGGCAAGGCGTTGCGTGTCACCGGCGTTTTATTGGCCCCGCGGTGCGGTCAGGAGACATTTAAGGAAGCGCGCGCCGAGGTTTCCTCTGGGGCCCGAGCGCTGATCGATTAATGACGGAGCTTTAGCGGAAAAGGGGGGTATACCCTTTAAGACGCGCACCACGACGCGCGAGGAGTGGTTCCACCCACAAAGGGCCCCTAATGGCGCCGCCCGCGGGCATTTACCGGTGACTTACGCGTTCGCGGATGATAAATAAATCTACGTGGCGCATTATACGCCGCGGTTCCTGCTGTCGGCCCGGCCGGTGATTAATGTCGCCCGCGCCGCGTGTGTGCGTGAACGCGTACGCGCGTACACGCGTGCGGCATTGTGCTCACGTGCGTGTGACCGCGCGCGCAGATTGATGCGCCGACACGAAAATCCCGTCGTTCCGTAGAGCGCATCTATCTCGCACCGGAACCGATGCGTCGACACCGATGCGTCAACTAGCGCAGTTATTATTTCCAAAAATTCAAGCTCACTTAAGGGGACGCCGAAGTGATTCTGTACTTTTTGCAGAACCCTTTTGTTCCTAGAACCGTCAGTTCATGAAAGCACTTGTGTAATATACAAATTATGTGGCTTTTGTGTACGGACCGACAACACCCCACTTTATACTGTTATTGCGACTAATATTATCATATCCCTCGGTGGTCGAATTGGTGACACGCCTAGCGTGTAGGGATTAGTCCAGGTTCAACCCCTGGCTGAGGTAATATTTTTCGCAATAAATTTTCTGTATCATTAAAATTGCCAGATACGGTCAGTAAAACACTGATGGTATTATTTATTAAATTTAAGTTAATAAGCTATTAGGAGCCACCTAATGAAAAATTTTCTCGAGTAAAGTAATATTTTTTGCAGTAAGATTTTTTTTATCAGCGTAGGACCTAAGACAGTAAAAGAGGGTGAACTGCAAGTGCAAAATTGACTCCTACTTAAAAACTGATGGTGTCGGAAATTTCTACTTTTGTCAATTTAACATTAAAGTAGGTCCTTTTAAGTAGAAGGTAAAGTAAATTTTTAGAATTAAAGATTCAAGAAAGGAATAAAAAATATAATGTCATCAAAGTAGGTTGTTGCTGGTCTATATAGGTGTGTAGATCAGCTAAGTAGATGTAAATTATCCAAAGTGTCAAAATGGTACCAAAATTTCGACTCGGGATATTTATTATTTATCACCTTCTATCCGGTGACGGCTCCCATTGCCCCTAGTGTCTTTCTTTCCTATTATTTTAATTATTGATATCAATTTTGTATTTATTCTTTGGAGCCTATTTATCATTATTGATTGATTAATATCAATAAAGATAAAATTCGTAATATTCGCGCGCACGTTAATAACACTAATATTAATAATCAATGCTAATATACCGATAACGTTAATAAAGAGAAATGAAAGGAAACCGGAGATCATCTGTACCCTAGGCATCACTGATGCCTTCCCGTATGAATTTAAGCACATATAGAACACATACATTTTCCATGTACGTATATGCAAAATATAAATGCATGCGAAGAAGCTCGTGACCTATTTCAGAGCCGAATGACACGGTGCACCTCGGTCTCGCGTGCATCTTCAAAAATGGATGCTGCAGAATACCTTTGTGGCGATGGCAAACAATAAAGGCACAGATCTTTCCGTAATGTCCAGCGAATCGCCACCGGCGAGATGGAGCAAAGAACAAACACGACGGCGCCTTTTTCCCCGCTCAACCTCTCTCGGTTCCCCGTTTTTCTTGCCGGTTCGCTCTCAAGAGAGCGAACTCTCCTCGAGGCGGTCGGATCGTACCGTCATCGTCAATATTTACGGATCCATGCCGGTTGGTGCGTGATACGGATACACGAGAGGCGCAGGAACGGGCGAATGAAATGCAAGATTCGCGCGAAACGGCTATTGATTGCTTACCGTTAGACGTAATTCGAAAGTCATATCAATTCGACGTAACGTTACGGCATACGATGCGTATTACGGCAACTATCTGCGATACACGAACTCCATTCATTTTCATACGATTTATGGACATCGAAGATGGAAATCTATACGCGGAATCTATATGGACAAAATTACACTGTGCAATTGTTTCGTGTATTGCCGACGTGATATTTGTGCATGTGCCTTTCCACACGAATCTTTTTCACTTAAGCAGTGCAATCTATGTAAACAAATTGTCTTGTTCATAAGATAACTTGGAGCCGGTATTTATAATTGTTATATAAATCTCGTATAAAGATCGTATGTAGATGAGATATTCAGGATATTCTCATATCTTGTAATAGAGATGTGATAGTTTCGTGTCCTATCCAGTACTTGTCGCGACCGCGTTTCGAGAGATAATGCGACGACACGCCGAGCGACACGCGCCGTTACCTTCTCCCTTGAATCTTGCTGCGAGAATGACAAGACGTCGCGCGGCGACCTTGCATGGTACGCGATTGCATGTGTGTGTGTGTGTGTGTGTGTGTGTGCGCGCTACACATGGAAACAAACATCAAAACTGCATACTAACTAGTCTCACTATCGTGAAATATTTTATGCATGAAATAAATATGAATACTTTATTCCTATTTAAACTAATTTCGATAAATCAGTTCTTTTTAACAGATTTGTATAATAATCTGTATAACAATAATGTCTCTGTGTAATAATTTTTGTAAATTTTTGAACGAAACTCAATTTTATTTTATTTTTTTTTTAAAGAAGTGCGGAAGTGACCCCTTACTGGCAATTCTTCATTTAAAATTACTACGTTTTAATTTTATTTCTCAAATAAGTATTGAATATAGTCTTCGTTAAATCCATGACGAGTAAGAAAACTTTTAATTTTAATACGAACATCGCTATTATCTTTTAATCAATATGCAATATAATCTTTCATCGTATACCAAAGTATCCGTGATAAAAAAACAATATTTCTTAACAAGAATAAAGGCTTATTGTCACCAATACATAATTAACAGTGTAGGAAAACAACTGGCAATTATGTGTCGATTATCCATTTTTCTACACTGTCAATACTTCTTAATTTTAATGTTTCATTAAAGTAAATTTACCCTTGTAATTGATTACTGAATCACAAAAAACTTTGTGTCTCAAAACTTTTATTGTATTTGAGATTCTTTATTAGATCGCGCAATTACAAATATTTAATTGATTCTCAACATTTAAATTCAAAGCATTCAATCATGTCTCAAGATTAGTTTCAGCTAAATTCTTTAGTAAAAACGCGATTACGAGTACGGGCTTCTTACGTGTTGCATACATGAGCAAATTGTATACTAATTCGATCTGTAGATAATCGAATTTTACTCGTTTTACTATTATTGATCTCTTCCGACAGGTATGGTCGAAATTTGAAAATATTTTCTGAGACTTGACATTTTTTAGAATTAAGAAACAAGAAAGAATAAAATGTAAATATTGGTGACGGAAAGCGCATGCTGTCCGCATATATTACACTTGAAACGATACGTGATATAGCTTCGAGATAAGTGCGGACTGTTGCCGGTTGAACCTAAATGACCACGGGCATGGTATTCCGCGAGTCTATAAATCCAACATAAAGATACAAATCGAGAAGCAGGAAAGCCGCACATAAGGAGGACCATAAACTCGGTTTATCCGCCGCGAGTCGGTCGGCGAAGCGCGCTCCCGGTTCTTACTTTACCCCGCTCTGCCACCATCCTCGCTCCGGCAGGAAGGCGAAAAAGGCACGGTAATTAAGGAAGATAGAAATCGCCCCTTAAAGGGCTCTTAACCGCGGGAGGTGAACGCGCGGTCCGCCTCCGCCGTAAAGGTAACCTTCGGCGATTAAAGTGTCTCTCTTCCCGCAACGAACGATCTGCATCTCGGAAGTGTATGCCATTCCGGAATAAATCTGATTACCGCAGAATCTTGTTTCGCTTCGACTACAAGTTATTCATTCAGTACACTATGGGAATTGTTCAAACTTTGCGATGACCAAAATCATGTACACCAATGACTACTGATGCCCAGTAGGCATTACTTTGTCTTATTATCGTATTTTATCTTTTTTTATCTTGTTATCATTTTAGATTCTTTATAACGTCTCAGCAAGGCCAAGCAGCACCCACTAATGCCCAGTAATGCCCGAAATCCGTACACTACACTCGACGGTTTACCCCTCGAATGTGACTTTACGCATTTAATACAGGACAAGATTATATTACATGTAAGAAAGTGATGGTTACTAATTTTGTAGTGGCGCTATATATTTATACTGAAAATATTTAGCGTAAATATTTCGCTAACGCGATCGGTTTCAAGTTGATAAAAAGTTGCTGAAAAATTCATAAGAAAATATGTGTAACACATATATATAGTTGACATAATTTGCCGCTATCTATTCCGGAAATACAAAATGCACGTGGACGTAACGTAGGCAATGCGCGGATAAGCGACGTAACTTTATAGCCAGTGACACCAAACCGACGCAGCCTCCTCAATTACGTGCGCGATCTCCGCCTTGCGTCCCGCTGCACATCTCCAATGTGCGTGGGTTAGAAGGCACCGTTACTCGCGGGCCGAGAAATTCCATCAGCGCCGGGGGAGGCACGGAGATGGAAATTGGAAGCTTTCACGTTCTCGCGCCCGTTCCTCTCCCTCCTCGCAGTCCGAGCTCCACGCTACCGACACCCACGCGCGCGCGTTATCTCACCGCGCCTTACCGGCTAGCACCGATTAAAATTAATAAGTGCATTCTCCCGCGCGCATCTGCATACTGATCGGCTGACTCGAAAGGTGCTAACGAGGCTATTCTTCCTCCACCTCTCTCGCTTTCTGTCTCCGCGTTCGTACGGACGCGTCTTTTCCCTCGTCTCTTCCCTGCCAAGTCGCGCGAAGACTCCACGAGTCGCTATGACAAGACTTTGATGAGCTATATTGTGCAGGAGTTATTAATTTAATGATGAGGTAGCTGATCTTCCCGCGAATAAAACCTCGGTCGCACGATCAGATCTCAAATGGATTTCACATGATATTTATTGCAAGAAATGTTTGCGGAAAATCTCACGATTTTTTTCCTCGATATGCTTTTCAAGCAAACGGAAATTATTAGTTTTTATTTTCGCTTCTGTTAAAATTTAAAATTTATTCGATAATCATGTACGATCAGTGTCTTGATAAAAAATATTGAAAAATAAAACGAGTTTATTAAGATCTGGAATTTAAAGTGCATTTGTTTAGATATAAATTAGCAAGAACAATTTATATTCCGGCGTACGTTTTCTACGTTCTTATCAGAAACATCGTAGCATTATATGGCGGTTTTCATCACGACTACGTATCGAAGAGATTCGGATCTGCCGTTATCAGCCACATGATATATGCACGGTAGGATTTACAAGATGGCCTTTCGCGAGAATCTGAAGCGGAGGTAGAAGAAACAAAGTTCACATGGCGTGGATAAAATCGACGCGAGGGAAGAAGCGAGACAAAGAAGGTGGAGAAGAACAACGACGAAGGACACCTACGCGAGATAACGCGTCAATTACGAGGACGGGCAATGTTTCAGCATCGGTTGGATGCATGCGGACCTTCGAAGGATGTTTCGCGCGTGGAACGGCCGTACGGGAGTCTGAACAAGGTTCAAGTCAGTCTCGGTCGTGCGAAAATCGCAATAATACACTGCGTACGTAAATTGTACTTCCTTCAAAAATGAAGACTTTGCGAGGATTTAATGTCATGGTTAAGAGAGTGGCGAATATAAATGCAACGAAACCTATACGTTGTATATTCCAAGTTGAAACCATTGTAGATATGTGCAATTGTTCGATAAAGCGCATAACGAGTCAAAATCTGAGTATAACGCAATGTCGCAACGTTGTCTCAAGCCAGCGAGTCATGTGCCAACTTCCTTTATTTTTGCGGGCTTTTCTCGGAAGGGGCATCGCAGCGGATGGTAGAAAAGCAGGTTCTCGATGCTGGAATATTTCCCTATCTTGGGTTTCAGGGTCAGAATCGTGTTCCAATTAGATCGCGCGGCGAGACTCCTCGCGTTTTTATCCCATCTCGCTTCATACACCCTCGTTGCACGTCCACCCTCGCCTCTGCCCAGAAGCTCTCCGTCTAATAAGGAGCTCCAGCTTATAAAGCGAGACACGGCGTGTTGCACGTTATGCAATGCACCGTGGTACTCGTGAGGATACATTTCAGCCATAATCACCATCAGGATCGCGGGTCACGGGAAAGGAGAGTATTGAATATGGACGAGGACAAGTGTTTCAACCCAGAGTTATTAAGATAAAAATATATAATACTAAGGGCCAGTTTCACAAATGTTGGTTAACTGTTACCCAGAGTCCAGTCGACCCCCTATCTTTTTCTATCTTATTATCTAAGAGACAGACAATCAGTTAACCTTCGGTTGGCAGTTAATCGACGTTTGTGAAACTGGCCCTAAGATGGACTTTATTAAACTCGAGCTAATCTAAGAACTGAAGTCATAATAACACGAAACTTCGGGATATTTAAATTATATAAATTAAACGATTAAGTTTGATCCTTGGACCCGAAGGGTAAACCGCTGAGGGCGTTGTGGTGTACAGATTTGCGGCATTACTGAGCATTACTAGGCATTTTTGGGGCATTAGTTTGGGCATTAGTGGGCATTGGTGTACATGACTTTGGTCAGCGGTTCACCCCTCGCTTGGATCCAGATCAATAATGTTACCATGATTCAAAATCAGGTTAAAACTTCGGTTTATTACAATGGCAGACACAGAGTAGTTGTGAAACTAACACTGTGTTTATATAGTACCTAAGGTTTGCCACCAATTCCGCCTTAGTAACGCCGGGTTAACAGTACCAAGGCAAATGGACGATGACGAAAAGCCGCGCTAAATTGACGCGAGCTGAGTCAGAGCAACGAAGTGTTCGACCGAGAATTCGCGGTTTAGCCGCGCTACTTGCGTCGCAAACAAGTTTTTCCTAGATTCGCAAAAGCCAAAAGTAACCGTTGCAACGTCGCCTCTTACATTAAACGAAATCTCAACGGCGAGAGATGAGAAATGGGTGAAAAAGCGCACGATTAATTTCAAAAGAATAAACCGATAAACAATGTATATGTGACAATTACATCCGTAATTTTTCCCACAAGATTCTCAACGCGGTACCGTAATTAGTACGTAACGAGGGAGAATTAAATTGCGCCTCAATGTAAAGAATAAATCTGCTATTAATCTGCTAGGATGTGCAGGTATTGATTATAACGCGATCGTGTGAAATAAGGTGCGCGAGCGCGCGTAATTGCTGGCAATTATTCGTTAATGCGCATCCCTTTGACAGAGGCTTCGTTAATTAGTCAAATCGTACGGCGAGTAATTAGAATCTTTTCTAACGAGATATACCGATGGGTCTCCATCGATGTTTCCTCGGTATAAAACATTGTACCGCACATTTTTATTGCTCTTCTCGGAATCTCTCAATTGCTACGATAATCAGTCTTTGAGCACAACTGGTCGTAAAGAAAACTATCATTAACCATTAATCTTCGCTAACTCACTTTTCTTTAATAGCACGTTTAATAACCACATGTTGCTATTGCATAAATTGAAAGGAAAGCAGGCTTAGAGCAAGAAATTAATCGGATCGATCGTTGATAAGAAGATCTTTACATTACCATACCTTCGGAATAAACACCTTAATAAAGATAACGTTGCAAGAAACAAAAAGCTACGAGCCATCCTTTTATTTACGTCATCAGATCAATCAGGAGCGAATGTTACATTTCGAGCGGAGAAAGGGTTAATTAAGAGATTAATTACGGCCGGGTACCGCGTAATCTCAAGTTTTGCGAGGTGAAATTTTCACCTAGTACCGTAATGAAAGCTTCCCGTTAATCATTCTGGGAACAATCCGCCAGAAACGCGTTGCGCGAAGTTGAAGAAACCGTGCCGTCTATTCAGTGAAGCGCGATTGTTCCAGCCTGAATTTTTTCTTGCTATTACCGTCATAACATTTTTCATACTCCGCCAATTAGCGACCGTGTCGAATACTCCTCATGCATCGGATTCGCGCTCGCTGATTGTGAGAATCGTCTGCTCACAAACTGCTCGCCACAACCGAAGTGATCCCGGGTTCAGTATAATTAGCGATTACACGCTACCTCTCTCGCGTAGTTTGAGACCTCGCGATTAACAAGAATGATCGAGTCCGATCGATCGGCGGTCACGGTCGATCGGACTCGGTGACTTCTGCGCGCGATAGGAAATCGCCACGATCTAATTTAACTCGCTCGACGGAACGAGTCGGCGGCGATCAGCGTTCTCGCGAGTGCAAGGCGCACGCGACTTTTATTTAATCGCGTCAAACGTACACGAGCACGCGATAAATCGCTCATGATCGTTCGGCGCGAAGACCGTTGCTTAACCGTTGCAGACACCTGCGGAGGATATCATGCCGTTTATACGCGAATGATAATTAGGAGGAAGCTGCGGGATAGGAGCGATCTGACCACGCTCCGGCGAGCGTGGCCGGCTCACGCGCGCTAGAGTGTCGCGACGGATGTGCCATTATCGTAACATCAAGGCATCGGCCGCATGATCCGGGATATTAAAATCGCTGGTTATCTTATAAAAGTCCACGAGACATTTACTAGGAAGTTTGTCACGCAACTGGTTCATTGGCATCTTAATGGAGATCATTTTCAGCTGCTTTTGCAAATCTTTATGCACATGGAGAAAATTTTATCAGAAATTCTCGAGGGGGAAACCCCTGACCAAAATCTTGTACACCAATGCCCACTAATGCCCAAACTAACGCCCCAAAAATGCCTAGCAATGCCCAGTAATGCCGTAAATCTGTACACCGCAATGTCCTCAGCGATTTCCCCCTCGGAAATTTCTAAATGTTTTAACGCCTCTCATAATAATTCATTAATTTGATATTAAATGATATTTACTTTCTCGTACATGCACATTCGGCTCTGAGTGTACGTGTCAAAGTTATTCACGGGGCTTGAATTGATGTCTATAATAATTGCAGCGATTAATTGCTGACGTTTGGTTCCGTTGCCCGCCGGCAATTTTGCTAATTCCCAGGAAATTCTCCTGGTTTCCGAGGCTGCGTGATAACGTCGTGGGATATTATGCGAGATTTCTCTTTCGAGGGAAGCTTGTAACGCGGAAGAGCTCCAGAGAGCCCAAGCAACAGCCGAATCATCCATCATATCGCCTTTATCGTCGGAAACCACTCGGCAGATATGACGTACGATACGAAACTGTTATTGTTTATAGCTGTAACATTCGAGGCCTGCAGCAGCCAGCCAGTGCCACAATTGTCATCTTCTACGCACAGAGTGGCGAATAAATGGTATTTGCCTTACGAGTTATTGGAGAAAACAAGTTTTAGTCAGACAAATTACCTGTTAAAAAAAAACTAAAAGAAATCGTGAAAGATCCCAGAAACCCAAATATCTTTCTCTACTATCTTATTATAATTTTAATAAGACAAACGAGATCTAAAGTTCTATATTACACACAAAGTGGTCATATACAAATGTATACTTTTGGAAAACGTATCGTCTTTATTCGCGACCTGGCATCGATATTCTATCTAAAAATTTTAACGTACGCGCAAACTTCAATTTCACCGTGTTTACAAACTGGACAACTGCACAACAACATCGATCTCCCGATTTAATTATCGGCTGCTGGCGGTTTCTCGCGGAACAAAAACTACGTCACGGACGTATGTTAGGCGAAGAGGAATCGCAACGCGCGGTCACGTTCAGAGGACGATATCGAAATGCTGGATCGTTCGAGATGCGCTCGTGCACATGTTCTCCTGTAATCTTTGCGACTTCCTTCTTCATCCTCTCTACGGTGTATGCGCCGAAGGATCGGGTTCCTCTTCCTCCTCATCCCTTCCCGGTACATCGCGTTTACTCGCTCATACTCCCAACCGGTCTAGCTAACGACCCCTATCTTGTGCATCGCAAAATAATGAAATTACGCGAAAAAGAACCGGCGGCATTACGGTGGACCATGTTTTGTAAGTACATACACGCCGGCGATAGTATGCAGAATAGAAGCAGTTAGGTTGGTCCCAGTGGAATCTCATTTCGTACCGTGGAAGAGTATAAAGAAACTTAATCTACCGTTATAATTATCTCTCAACTCGAATTTAGCGTCATTACGCGAAGCATCGGTTTTCTAAAACGTAAGCTCGTAAAAACAGTTACATATATACGTATATCACTACATCTTTCACTCTTGATAGCAAATTGAGATTTAAAAAAAAAGCAACTGTACTGTGGATAAATTGTCGAATTATAACTGTCAGCTGCAATGTGAAATCTCTCCCGGAAGCTCGATGATTAAATTTTTGTAAAAAAGCAACTCGTGACAAAGAATAATCCACTCGAAAAGTCATATACAATATTAACCATTGATACATTCGTTTTGATGAGGGTGAGCGGTGCGGCAACCGATTACTCGACTGGGTGATTCGGCCGTTGAGTCAATTTACGCGCCGGCATTTTCGCTTCGTAAATTTTTGCCCCGCGGGATTCCACGTTCTCAGGTGCTCCACTCGGCGAAATGACGCCGTTGTCGTAAGAGAGAATAATAATCGCATTCCGCGATGACGAGGCCGATAGACACGAAAGGAAAGACGAGCGCAAAGTGCGCCCGCCCAGGGAAAGAGGAAGTCACGAGTAATCTTCTTTCGAGAGTGATCTCGCGGGAGAGAAGCCGGATTGCTCTGCCACGATATGCCGCTTTAATAGCATCCTGAACGATTTTGCGATAAATATAAGAATACATGGCGAAGGACGGCGAGGAATGAGAGACAATGAGATATAAAAAGAAGGGAAAAGAAGATTTTTTGGGAAATTAACGAAACGATACGAACTGGCAAACCTTTTCCCGACGCACATCAATTCTAGAAGATCATTACTCCCTCGAAAAATATCTTACTGACGCAGGTAGTTTTTCTAAGTGGCACGGCAAAACTTTTTTCACAATCACAAATCTTTTTTCGCAACGATTACACGATCTAACGATAAATTTTCCCCTAAACAGATTTCACGCCAAGGGCAATAATAGTTTGTTCATGATGGAACCAACAGATGACGCCCATTAATTTAGCAGAAACTCCGTTATCTCATATCAGGAGCCTATCTCATAATAGGAGACTTTCCTCTATTTCTTGGATCTGTTAAAAAATTGTTTGTAGCCTGCAAAATTTATAGCAGCAACATTCTAGTAACAACTTGTAGAAAGTTTAGGTTTCATGGCTAAATATTAATCATTCACATTGGATAAAAGTGAATTTCGGTACCATAGCAATCTTTGTAAAGAATATAGCTGTTTATGTATCACAATCAAACGTTATAATGGATGAGTGCCACGGAAACACTTTCTAACATTCGCTAACAGCTCAGATAGAAATTCTGTTTCCGTTATTTAAATTGATGAAATACAACAAGTATGCGATTTCGCAGTAATGGCCATTCACTTATGTATCTCGGTTATTTTTTCGTACCTAAAAAATTGTTGCCGCGGTTGCAAGATCTTTTTTTTTCAGTGGCTTAGATATTGACGCAGAACGTTAGGTCTCCAAACTATTATAAAAAGTCACGGGAACAGACTGATTCAATTCAACTTTTCCCAAAGATGCTTAATTTACTCTTTTTCTTTTTCTTTCATTCGACCAAGTCGCTACAAGTTGCAATGAAATGTGGCACGATGGCAGTGATGAAACCGTCCTGCCCTTCCGAAATATAGTTGACTGCCCGTTCCTAAACCCGTTCTTCCGAGGTAGTACTTTACGTTCCGTCGACATCTTTCTTACGTCGTACGGTTTTCGCTGAACAACGAATACGGTGATGCGGCCGGATGCAGAAAAGCGCCCTTCCATTTTGCCACAAGCTTTATGACCTTTTTATGATTAATACGGTCGGAAGGCCGCGATGAAGCGGCATGATCATTTCCGCGGCGGTCTCTTCACGATCTTTCTTCGAAATGGGGGAAGCATCCGCTAATTAAGGGCAATATCGGTGGCTAAGTCCCCCGTAAATATTCCGTAATGCCCGGCGAGTCTTTCGGTCGAATTCTCTCGATCGAGGAGGATTACAAAAGCACGTGTGGATAGTACGGCAAAAGAATAGAGTTCGTTCGCTGCGTTCGCATTTCTATTTGTATCGCAAAGTGCAATTAAAATGCACGAAGAGACCGCAATCGTCGGATAATTCAACATTGCTCAAGCGCACCGACAACAATCGCGATTATCATAATCGTTTCTATCGTTACGTTGGCGTTACTGTGACTTTTACCGTGTCGACAGAGGAGAAAAGAGATCCCTTCATTCATATTGAACGACAGGAATTGATAATTTCGATAGATTCAATTTGCGATCCGTGATAATATTTACCTTACTGCAATTGGCATGCTTGCGTTATGACGCAAACAAATGCAGAAACAGAACTCTTCGTATACCTAAGCGAACTTTTATCTTCATCTAATTTGTCATCTCGATTTCGGCAGACACGAGACTTTTACTATGTTCCGGCGAGGGCTTTGATTCGGCGTCAGGCAGAATTAGTTAATCGAAGGCTGCGTCGGGCCCTTCTGTACTGTTAGTCGATCAACGGTGGACTCGCGAACAAAGCGATCTTAAATTTATACGCTTCGGTTATCGCTTCCACGAAGAATTCCGGCTTGACTTTACGAGTACCGACGCGCGATAGAATGCGCGCCGCGCCGCTTGTCGTGCACGCATCCCGCGTGCGTGTGTGCGTGCGTAAAATCGCGTTGCGCACCGTGGTGTCCGCGAGAGAGCCGTAGAGTGTCGGAAGGGGTGCGAGAGAAGGGGGATGGACGGGACACGGGAAAGACCGGGGCAACCGGCGCGTCGGCGAAGCGGAGCGGTGGAAAGGGGAAGGTTTTATCGTCGCAATCAAGGGCAACGCGCGAAAGGCAAGGCAACGCTCTCCTGCCATTACGCTATGCCATGCCACTTGGACAAGTTTATGACCGACCGCAGGTGTACCGGTGTCCTCTTCTTTACCTGTATCCGTTCCTGGATCGCCCTCCCTCCCTCTTCGCGGCCCTCTCCTTCCCGCATCCTACCTTCCGTCATATCACCTTAAACGATATCTTCCGAGGGGGAAACCGCTAAGGGCATTGTGGTGTACAGATTTGCGACATTACTGGGCATTACTAGGCATTAGTTTGGGCATTAGAAAGATAAAATACGATAATAAGATTATGTAATGTCCGCTGGGCATTATTGGGCATTGGTATACAAGATCTTGGTCAGCGGTTTACCCCTCAACGCTCAATTAAGAAACATTCGGACGATTGAAATTCAGTTTCTACCGATAAATGATTGTTTCGTCAATATACCTCGATATTCATTAAAAGTCCAAGTTTGAATTCTGGAGTATCACAAATTATAACTTTTCGATATTAGCGTGTTCATGATATTCTATAGATTTTATCGTTTCGTTCAACTATAGACGTTCCGAAATTCCGCGTTTCTGGCGGTAGACGAATGATCGCCGTTGAATTTGCTCGCATTTACGACGATGTAGTCTCCGCCGCGCGCGTTCCGACGGTGCAGCCGAAAATTTCGTTCGGGGTGTACAACGCTCCAAGAGGCAGGGCATAAAGTAACTCCGCGATCACGTTTATGGGAACACGGAGGCGCCGAAGTCAGAGGTCAATCGACTTCCACCGGGATGACCTCCCGGAGAAACAACGCGTCCCCCTGTGCCTCTGCGCATCGCCACGTGTGAGTACGGTGAACCCTTTCTCCCCATGCGTTCGTACGCGTGCATACCATCGCGTGGTCCGTGCATATTCGCTGGTAAACACACACATCACGCGCGCAAACGTGTGGACTGTCGTATCGATGCGCGGTTTGCGGTTTTCATGCCGGGGGAAGTTTCTCGGAGAGAATACAAGGACGCTAAAAAAAAAAACTACCGTGTGTGTGAGAAATCTTGCCATCCGCACAATTTTTGTTGTATGACGATACAACAAAACTGTTCTGTGTAAAAAAGAATTTGAATTTGTTGCTCTTGAAGTGAAATCTGTTTAGTAAAAAATTCATTGCTAGATTGTGCAATCGTTGCGAAAAGGGATTTGTGATTGAATTTGGATGTTGAAAACCTGCTATATTATGCTAACCTGCTCGTATAATGTTAGGGGACGTTCTCTTCTCCTGAACAAAAAATTATTGTGCATTATCTATATTTTTTGCTGAAGGTGTATAAAATGTATAAAAACTTTTTAAAGGATATATGTAATTAATACAATATAAAAGTAGCAGATTCTAAATTATCTTCACATATTATAATGTTAAAAACTTTGGGAACGATTAAAAGTGTGCTTAAGAGGACGTTAAATATTGTTGAGCGTGAAAAAGTACAAAATTGCGAACTGTACACATTAAATTTAAAAGCCAAACCCACATACATATACGTCATTGTAAAGCAAACAAATAATATAATACCGTTGCGACAGACATACGACTCATAAGATTGCAGAAGCCGGTCAGTTAGTACTCATGAAAATGTATGGAAATATTCGAGTCGTATTGAAATATGCGATACCTGCCTTTGGCCGAGCTTTCGAACGGTACTCTTAACATTAAGCGCGCACGTATTTGCAGTCTAGGTTTTTAATTGGATCTAAATACGATCTACGCTTGCAAACGGCTAAATGAATATTTATTCTTATTGTCATACGACTGTGACTATCACATCTGTGAATCAAATCATACCTTGCTAGCCAATCCGAATGGCGTAAAAATCTATAACAAGTTTTCAAAATAATTGCGCCATTAGATCGGATCTCAATTAGGAAACGATGATGGATCGATAGAATAAGATAAAATAATACAATGTATTGAATTAATGAAATAAACAATAAAATATTATGAAAGTGCTGAAATTTTGTGACAATTATTACATGACCGTACAAATGACTTCGTAATACTACAACGTTAAAATAATTTTACGATATACTGAATCCAGTTGATTTCTTTCAGACGAAGATTGGTACATTGTAATTTTCCTGAGTTTAAATTTATATTATAATATATGATATATCTTACGTTCTTACTCGTGTAACAAGTAAAACGTGACATTTGACATAACGTATTTTCTTGTCATGTCTTTATTGTCATGATTTGTTAGTATTTTCTTGCATACACAGGAAATTAAACTCTCACACTCTCTCTCTCTCTCTCTCTCTCTCTCTCTCTCTCTCTCTCCCTCCCTCCCTCTCTTCCCCTTCTCCGAAAATATACCGGTTTCAATCCTTGCTCTCAGAAATAGCAATGAAGATATTTGTAAGGAAGTAAAAAGCTGTCGAGATGAAATCAGAAAGACAAATGACGTCTCTTTGTATATTCGGAAAGCGGAAGAAACCCGACTAGAAACTTGTTTCACGAATGAGAATCGACCCGAAGAGATCTTGACTCGTTTCAGCGTTGCGATCCTGAATCGTATCGCATCGGATCTAATTAAGAACGGTTGCGTTCACCCACAAAACTGGTTCGTCCTATGTTTATCACGTCAACGAGCTTCCTTCAAGTCTATTAAAGCGCATTCATTGAATTATTTCTATCATTGTACGTCATATCTATTCTCAGAAGGAATCACTTTGCAAATAATGTGAGAGACACGAGCACCGAACGAGTTATATTGTATTATTTCACAAAACGAAAAAGGTGAACGCTCCGAAGACTCAGAAGCGCGTGGTGGCAATTGATAGGCTCGTAAAAAATAAAACTATTACGAAAGCAATCGTACGAAGTCGTCAAGATAGGCTGCGGCCTCAGAGGAATACGATCCGATCAGCCCGCGCGATCATCAAATGTGCGTGCGCGCGCGCGTTCGTGTATAGGCAGATATATTTAATAAGAGACCGAATAGAGTGCGGTAAGGAAAGGAGAATCGAGAAGAACCTGATATGGTAATGGTAAAATATGAAGAGTACGAGAGAGGGTTGCCGCGAGAGTTCGTAGATGGTATCGAGTAGAGAAGAGAAGGACCAATGGGAAAAGAACGGAGAAAAGAAAAAGGAGAGACGGAGAAGGACAAGAGGAAAGGAATAAGGTATTGGCGCGCGGCGGCTTTACGAGCGACTCGATGATTCTTCGCGGTCTCGAGGGGGCTCGCCGGGGCTCGCGCCGCAAAAGCGAACGCAGCACGGCCGCTTTCTACGGGGTGTGGTCCCCTTTCTATGGAGATCGTCGTCTCCCTGCCACGTTCCCGTCGCATCATCGACCGAGAACCTATTGTTTTCGAGCGGGAATACCGCGCATCTGTCTTTGTCAATTGGGCCCCGGCGAATTCGAGGACAAAATTCAATTCAGCTGCATGCAGAGTAAATTAAAAAGACATGGAGAATAGAATTTAATTAGTCAAGTATGCCCCATAAATAAAAATAATTCGTAAATATCCTGGAGGCAGAGACTTCGATAGAAACACAGACTATTATCTCGAAAAGAGAACAAATAAATTGGAGAAAAACTGCAGAAATATTACGTCTATTTTTGCTTCATTTGACGATTGGATTTCAAAAGTTAGTCAAACGATTTAGCACGGAATACGTCGAACGCTGAACTTTCAACGTGATGCTGCGATACAAAACTGGGCAAATACGACGATATCGATGTCGATTCAATAGATCTTTTAAATTAATCCTAATTTATACTCGGCGCAGCGACGAGCCGCGCCCGATTCCGGCTACTTCCAGTGGCAGCGTCCAGCTCAGTTTACACCGCGTGTGGGTGTGGATTTATCGTTCCACCGGAGACGCAGACAAAAGGGGACCACAGCCTCGCTCTATCATCTGGATAAATAAAAGGTGCCCACGAGGAAGATATCTCGCAGAGGTTCATCTCGCATCGTACAAAGTTCAATGGACTATTCTATAATACTTAATGATTACGCGCAAGTTTATCACTTCTCAACGTGATTTGGAACTAAATAAAATTTAATTCACACTTTTCCTCAATTGTTTCCTTACACGGAGAGTTTTTCTTAAAATTTATCCTGAAAATCATGTAATCGTGGGATAACGCGGCATTTTCAAGTTGGCATTCATGCAGAAAGACGTTCACGTTTATCAGGGGACTCTAACAATAAGCTAAGACTATTGTTCATTCTAGTCTTTAAAGGAAGTAAAATTACAGCGCACATATTCTCGTTAAATCAAGTAATACGAACACAAAACGGTACAGACATTATACAGTTACATCGCTGTTAAACGCATTGTTATAACAAGCCAGTATATTAGAATAATAGTCGTTCGATAGTGCACTAATTTGATTCACACCTAATATTTAGTTGATGTCACATTTTATCTGATACGACCGCGTCATTATATTTTACATCAACGGGGTTTATGTTTCACGGGAGGGTGTGATCACTATTCGCCCGGATTTCATGCCAATTCCCCCGAGATTCGTGACGTGCCTCGCGACAATATCGAGACCACAATGAGCGAAAAACGAAATCGAAAGGGGTTCCGCGGCGCATCTGTGCGATTTGCTCGAGTCGTGGGAACGTAACGATGTCCACGAAACTCGTACATTACTACGCAGAATGCCAGACTGATAATATATTTTGCTAGCTTGTTACGTATGTTCATATCTCATGTGCATGTAATATAATAGCGTATAAATTTTCGCGCGGTAATTCCTGCGCGAGCAGACGATTCGCGGTAGTTTCCGAGCACGTGGAAGACATAGAGGAGAGTCCTCTATTATGAGATAGGTTACTAGTATGAGACAGCAGGTTTTCAACATCCAAATTCAATCGCTAATCTTTTTTTCGCAACGCTTACACAATCTAACAATAAATTTTCCACTAAACAGATTTCACTCCAAGGACAATAAATTCACGACGGAACCAACAGATGATGCCAATTAATTTAGAAGAAACCCCGCTATCATATATTAGGGTCCTATCTTATAATAGAGAACTTTCCTCTACTACCACGTGGACGCTGATGTAACACGTGTTCTTCGAGATGTCTAACGCTTATTGCAAATAGACTAATCTTTATCCCTTCGTATTTAATAAGAAGGCATTTATACAGGTATTTGCAGCGAGAGTATTAAATGAAATCGTTACTTTACGATTGTCACGTGTAATAGGTGAATGCTACAATTCTCTCACTTCGTAAGTGTTACGATCTTAAATTCGGAGGGCCAGATAGAGAAAAGAGCTCCACTTCGGAGTCACGTCTAGTCTAGAGCGGCGGCTCGGACTCATTTATCGTATCCCCTTCCTAGAGCTTATGAGAATGGTACGCAAGCGGTATACTTGTATACCTGCAGCCGCAAGCAGCCATGGACAACAACGGCCGGTATCTGTCACTGTCGCGAGGAATTGTGAGCCGAGCACAACCAGTCCGAGATCGGTGTCTCCACGTCTCTCGGAAGCTCTCTCTCCTTGTTTTTTCTGTTTCAACGACTGATTTGTCTCGACGTCAGCGGGGGTTGAAACGCGCGCGAGACAGCGTTATTCGTAATGATTTTTAAGGTCGGTATTCATAGCCAGATCTTATATTCAAGACCGTTTTAAAATCATCTTTAGATCCTCCATAGTCAGTGAAATATTCCATACAGTATCTTCAGATAAATTCAAGGCCGTCTTGAACGTAAGATCTGACTATGAATACCGGCCTATGCTAACTCCGGATCGGAGTCCAAGTTGGAGAAAATGTATAAGAACAAGTGATTATTTAACCCATCAAATCCTACGTATATAATCAAATATATTAATATACCAAGACATTGCGAGCCAATATAATTTAAATATTTACGAGTTTCGAGCAAAAAAGAATCTTGACATTTGACGGATTGATAGAGGAAAGTCCCCTATTATGAAATAGGATCCTAATATGGGCTAGCGGGGTTTCTATTAAATTAATAGGCATCATCAGTTGACTCCACCACGAATTTATTGCCCTTGGAGCGAAATCTGTTTAGTGAAAAATTCATTGTTAGATTGTGTAATCGTTGCGAAAATAGATTTGTGATTGAATTTGGGTGTTGAAAACTTGCTGTCTCATATCAGAAACCTGTGGACCTTTAATTAATTTCCTAAAATAATGAAATTGTGGGGACCAAGTATACAGTTCATGTAAATTATTCAGATTTACAATAACTTCTTTCTAATCCGTATAAGAACAGAAAGCAAGCTGAGAAAATGATTTGCTATCTCTCGCTTTTCTCGCGTAGTAAAACATTTTATATGAAATTGTGTAATTATAGCGAGATAATCGTCGTCGTTTCGATAGGAAGATCTTGGGAAGCGATTCTTCGTTTGTCTACGATGGCAAAGGTAATGCTGCCACTTGCTGTGCCACCATAACAGCTATTTGCGCGCAAACTCCTACGTATCTGAGTCACTTATAGAGTCAAGTTAAAGATCCGGAAGAACGAGTGACAGAATGTAGTGACGACACGTTGTACCGCGCGCGGTGAAATAGATCCAGACCGGGGTCCATGGACAAAGCGCGAGAACGAAGGCATACATCGCGAGGACACTTGTTAGACGTCGTCGTACGCGCCCGCTTTGTTGCTCGATTGTTCGCGGTTATTAATTATGCAACTTCGCGCCGACCGAACGGTTTTTGTGTCGGATTAGAAGAGAACACGGAGAAGCCACATATTCAAGAGGACACGACGAGGACGGTATTAATAACGCTCGCACAAAGCGGCGAAACGCGTCGAGAGAAACGCGATCGCTCTGAATGGCCGGCCTACGAGGAGAATTAGAGAGATTTAATTAAGCGTCAAGTTGTAATAGAGAACGATGTAACCGAGAAGTCAATAATATTCCTTCTTCTCTCTCTCTCTCTCTCTCGTCAGGGGTCGCGGCAGCTGTGGATTCGATCGCTTCTAAGCGTATTTAAAAGACGGTTCTACGGACGATAGCGATGCTACACTAGGTGTGGGTGGCGAGAGAAGTGCGCGTATACCTCGGCGTTAAAATTCGTGTACCGTTGCGCGAATGGTAAGATGCAAAGACGACACGTGGGAACGAGGCGCGAGTTATCGCGCATCGATGTAATAATTATCAGCAGATCGATCGCGACGCGTGACGGAAAACTCCGGTCAATTATTCGCTCGTTTCCGGGTGCCGGGTAGTGCCGCTTTCGTATTCGGCGAGAAAGAGAGATTGTGATGTACGTGCACATCAATGCATACCCTACGTTCCGGTTAAACGGGCAGGAGAATGCTGGACATTATTGGCGAACATTATGCGCTCCGCGACACGCTTTGTATTACAAATAATATTTTAAAGATCGAAAATTGAAATTAAAGAATGATTGAAATAAGAGAATCATTATAGGCAATTAATTATCAGTTTTCCGCGAAACAACACTGAGAGAAAAAAAAATAGTCATTTTTGGAGCCAACCATATTTTTGGTTTAGACAACCAATATTGTGGTTATGAGAACTATCACATTGTTAGGTCAACCATAATTTACGTTGGAGGAATTATAAAAAATATGGTTGGCTCCAAAAATGACTATTTTTTCTCTCAGTGAAGTAGATTAGTGGAATCTTTCAACGCTTCCGGTAGTAAAATTTATTAAATATTTCCTATTTATGAAGTTGACATCAAAAAAGTTTGTTCCAAAAGTTTCACACGCAGTTGTAAAATGTATTGTCTACACATGTGAAAAACTGATCGTATTAAAATGAGTCTAAAAGTTCTTGGGATCTTTAAATGCGTATAAAATTATGAAATAAAATCGAAACGAATGCCTTCCCTCACTTGACTTTTGTTCTTCTGTTTCCCTCAATCCTCGAAATATTTTTTGTCGCATAAACCCTGCGCAACAATTCGCCGTAGAAAGGAGAAAGGAAGAAACAAACGCACACTTTATTTCGCAAATTTTGCCTTCTCCGGCCCTTCGTCGATCCTCCGATCGCCGTGCTACGCACTTTATGCCCGCCCAATGGTATAAATCAGCCCGAGAACGGACAAGCATCCACCCCGCTCTTCCTCAATGCATCCCAATGTGTTGGCCATTCACGCATACGGACAATATTCTACGCTTACATGCAGAGTATGTAAATTATCTTATGTACAGTCTATATGTAGACGGTACGCAATGACAGCTTTTATGACCAAAAAGTAAGTTCTTTTGGCAAAAATAATTTACTTTTAGAGCACGCGGAAATGTTGTGTAAAAATTAGAGGTAAAAAATATTTGCGAAAACGTGCAATACGTGATATGGTTCTACCTTATCACATCTTCTAAGTTGATATTCTTATATGGTGTGCGAGCTATTAATCAGCTATTGATCCGATTATGGTAAAACGGATCGATTCAATCGGACGCAGAAACTTGCTTGATTTCAATTAGCGCAGCCTGTAATAGCTCTGTCACAATTATTACGAGAAATGAGATGGCGGTCCGTTCGTAGAAATAAAATGCTTCTCTTTTGATTGACAAGCAATTGTGTATATAAATATATTTTTGAGATCTGAACTTGAGCAGAATCTTTATTTTATCAAACTCATCAATCTAAGATCGTTAAATATTCTTTTATTTTCAGTGTACAATTTACAATTATGATAGAAAATATTATAACGTAGTAAATTAATAAAAATAGAATTTTATCGCGTAAGAATTTATGTGCCTAATACACAATTATTTTAACGATGTAAAATTTCAAATTTTTCTCACGAAATTAATTCGCTATAAAAAAATATTCAGGCATCTCGTCGCAAACCATCGTTTCTCAACAGAAAAACTAGTGTTAATAATTCGCAAATTATCACTGATAAAATGGATAATAAAATCATTACGGAGCGAGTTTAAAGTGCAGAAAATAATATTCGGAAACAGCCCCCCCCCCCCCACTGCAGATGACAAGAAATGGATCAACAAATTAATCGGTGTGAGAGCATTGACGGAAGCACGCACCGTCTCTCGCGAGACTATTCAATTCTCTATCGGTGCCGACAAAGTACAACTTGAACAATAAATTCGAGTTTCTTGCGGGTCGTCGCGGTACGCGGCGCGGATAAAACCGACGATTTAATTCCTCCGCAAGAACTTCACAAGCTGAGCCAGCCAGCACAATCGTCGCGGTCGATCAATCGACAAGACTTCTTCGCTCTCTTTCTCCCATTTCGATTCGTTCGCTCTATATCATCGTACGTGGTTACACGTGCGCGCATATGTGTGTGTGTGCGTATTACATGTGTAATGATCGAATCGGAAGGAGAAAGAAACGAAGGAAACGTTAGACCGGCGAGATAGTTCAGTCTCTGGCTCTGAAAGACGAGTGTTGCAGACCGAGAGGGAACCAAGTCACCTCTCTCTCTCCTTTTCTATTCCCCGCCCACTCCCCTTCCATCTCCCTTTCTTCACTCGGGGATCGTCTTTCCTTCCTCTTTCGACTGATTAATCTACGGGCGCGCGGTTAATCGTTTAACCGGCGCTCAATAGAGCAGTTTCTAATTAGCGGAATGGAATGGAAGAGAGGCGTGATCGGATCGCTCGAGGAGGGAAATCCTTTACTAGGCAGGACCGTCCTTAGGAAGGAGACGGCCGGTCGCGTGATGATCGAGACAGAGTGGAGCAACCCGTGTTGGAGTGAAAAGCAACGAGAGACGAGGGCGGCACAGATGGCTCGTGCTCGGCACGAAGAAAAGCCAAGGCGAGGATAAGAGTTAGGAGAGCGGGCTGCTCTGCAAATTGAACCATTACGACTACCTAAGCGACCAAATCGACTCTAACCTGCACCGAGAATCCTGCCGGGGATAGTTACGAACTCTCAGCCCTGCGAAGAGCTCTTCTTCGCACACGGGGCAAGCAAAAACGCGTAACTAGGGCTGAGAGCCGATGCGTCAGCTGCAGAAGAAATCGACAATGAGTGGAACGCCAAACGAGGGAGGAAATATGACAGAGAGCGCGCGCAAGCTATGCCGCCGCAAATTGAACCATTGCAACTAACGACGCGAGCAAATCATTTCGAGCCCGTCCGAGCATTTATCCTACCAGTATACTATCCCGCGGGAAGTAAAAGTCACGAGAGTAAGTAAGATAAAAGTACCAATGCCCGGACATGTGCCTATACACGGCAAGGAAAGGTGTAGCTGCCGTAGCTAAAAACTGCACGTGGCAATTAAATTTCAGTTGCAAAATATGGACCGCTAATATTTAGCTGCCGGTTTATACCACTGGCATGGACTTTATCCAAAATATGTGCGATTTTGCCAAACCTGGAGAAAAATTAAGGGAATCTTACCGCGGTAATGTGTACGGGAACGGGACTAAAAGGAAATTCCTCAACTGAGAGAGCCTGGCGGTTCCACGCAACGGGCGAGAAGGTCCAGAATGGTCTCATCCTGGCGACCGACCGGGGGATGAATCCGTACGATCCCCGAGCGCCGCCAGTTTTCTCGAGCGCGTTAACGATCGCCGGTCCATGACCGGGGCACGCCTTCTGCGAGTTTCGATCCTCGCGACTTATTGGAGTGTCACGGAGCAAGGATGAGGAAGAACGCGAGGCGATGCGTTTTACAGGAGCGTGCGGAAGGCGTCGCCCTGAGCGAAGAAGACGATAATGACGGGCGGCCCCGCTCCGCGGCCCCGTTCGAGGAGGCGAAACGACCGGGAAGAGGATGATCGAAATAAAAGCCTCGCGGTGCGTGTAGTTATGCGCCGGTTTCTTCGGGTTGTGGCCTCGGCCGGGGGCCTCTTAAGCAGATGCCTACCGAAACGAACACGCGCACTTTTTACTCTAATGGTAATATCGCAAAATATACTTTGGCAACAGCGCACGTTGATGAACGAAGTTATGTAAAATACGCCTGCAACGTTCAATTTGTTACTCCTCTTCATTTCCCAGAGATATCTATTTATGAGCGCGCGATAAACCGAAATTCGATTAAGGCTATACCAGTCTCTGCAGTTGTTTCTTGGCGAAAAATGACGTGCTGAGAATTCTCCGGTTACATCTTCAATTGAAAATTCATCCTTTCCTTCGAAAATGTAACGCGAGAATTCTCAGCGTGTCATTTCTCACCTTCAACAATTCCAGCAGAGAGACCAGGAACCTTAGCAAATGGAACCAAGCAAACCTTAGCAAACCGAGCAAATGTAATGAGATTACATTTAATATAACAGCAATGTTCTCGAAGGGCACGATTCTTCCCGCTCGAATTTTCAGGCGTGAACAAGTTATTTTTACGTAGAATCAAAAATGTTGACTCGCGCGAACAGATTCGTATCGCGTATATTTCGCAAAGATATATTTCGCGCGAGTGAAAATCTCAAACTGCTAACGACAAATGACAAAAATAACATTACACGTACGTTGCACTTTACAGCGTTGCCTCAAGCGACGTGTACAGCCAACGGCACGCGATACTATCTTTCCTCCTGGATTGCTTACGAGAGCCAATCAGGGTGCAGAGTTTTAAATCAGGTGACTCAATCCAGTAGGTAAGATACTACCGTGTGCCGTTGGCTTAACACATCGCTCAAAATAGTAGCAGAAAGCACGCACGTAAGAATCAATAACAAAGAAGCACCTGCGCAAAGGTTGGGACTCGGCGTTTCTTTAACGGGAAAAGACGCGCCGGCAAGGTGGGCGCGGGGAACGAAGAAGCGGACGCGCTAGAAGGTGGGGTCGCCATGGTTGTGGTCCGCCTGGGAAAAAGAGGACCACGCATTGTAACCCGGGGGAGCGAGGAGGCCACGCTAGGCTGACCCTAGGCTTTACATTAACCATCCACCGTGTACACACGCACGTAAATGGCCGTGTCTCGGCCACCCCTGGCCCAAGTCTGTACCTGTTGCGCCGGGTAATCATTGCCCTGCGCGAAGAAGAGCTCTCCTTTGTCCTCCTCTTCCCGGCCTTTTCCTCCGCCCCCTCGGCGTTTTTCTCGGGGTAAGATCGTTTCGCGGCGGGCGCGAAGGGGAGGCCTCTTGCTCGCGGTAAACAGAGTGGAACGCGCGGCGGGAATTCCCGAAAACAGACCCTTCCCGAATCTCGCGATCAATTAACAGGACGCGGATCGCAATTGGACCGGCAAGGACTTTTTGTTCCCCGAAATATCGCACGCGGACCCTCGCGATTGTCGAGGGCAAAAAGCCACGGCCGTGAGAAAAGTCTTCGGACACGGTTTTCGCGGACACCGCGGGATTTGGCGTTTCTCGACAACGGGGGGAGAGAACGAAAGTCACTCATTACGAGCTCTATCTCTCTCTCTCTCTTTCCGGAAGCGAGCGGCAGAGGAGGAAGAAGGATAAGCCCGGAGGAGTCGTCTGTACTTCCACGTAACTGTAACTGATCATAGGATCGCAATATTCCGAAGAGACGGTGGAAGTCTCCGAGGCGCGTAGATTCATCCCGCTGTCATTCCTGTTACCTTGGACGAGGTAATTCTGACGCAGAGAGGAGAGCGAGGTTGGGGGGGAAAAAAAACGGAGGAACAAACGAGATACACGGGGAGATCGTACGTGTTGATACGAAAAAGTTTCATCTTTCGCGGGATCGCGGGAGGGAAAGAGACGAGGAGGGGGGGTACATAGCGCGGCGAGATTCCACGGCGCGATATGGGGTAAAAAGTTTGCGCGGCACTCACCTTCGGGGCAGATGCACTCGTAGTCATGTTCGCCGAGCTGATGGCACGAGCCTCCGTTTTCACACGGTGACGGATCGCAGGGGATGTAGTCGCTCTCGCAGTTCTGCCCGGTGTACCCGCTCGAGCACATACATCTGCAAAGCGAAAGAGGCATTTTAAAGGGACGCGCCAGAAGGAGGAGTCCGAACGAGGCGTGACCCAACCTGGAGATCTTTCCTCTTAACCCTTGCACGATCGGCGGGACACACAAGTGCAAGATTTAAAAGGATCCAGCGTGCATGCCGTAAGAAATGTTGTGTCGACAAACGTTGCAAAATAGAAAGTGTTTTCGTCACGAAAGGGTTATAATGAGTAATCTTATCTAGACGGAGAGAATTGTCTTTTAAAATTTACCCTGAAAATTATGTAATCGTGGGACAACACGGCATTTCCAAGAGTTTTACGCGAGTTTTTGAAATTTTTTACGTTTTACTAGTAAAATATCATTGCTGTTGAAAGAAAAATTGTAACCCCATAGAGGATCAATAAAGAATTATGTTATGTTATGTTACTAGTAAAATATCAAAAACCTCATACAGACAATACGGCATTTCGAAGAATTTTACGAGAGCTTTGTGAAATATTCATGCATTTTACTGGTAAAATTTCCAAAAACTCCCAGGAAGTTTTTTAAAATACCATACTGTCTCACGATTATACGATTTTCAGGGTAAATTTTAAGAGAAAATTCTCTCAGTGTAGATTAAGCTTTAACGAACAAATTAAATACGTGCGCGTTATCGAGTCTCCGCGCAGCGCGAGAAATGCCAGGTAAAACGATCCAACAATCAAAACGGCGAAACAATTCCGTCGATATCGCGTCGATGCGCGACGGTTGAACGTAACACCAATAATCACACCACTCGTCTCGGTCAGTAATTGCAATACCGTTCGAAAGAGATAGTACGAGCGCGATTGCAACAATTACGGGAATCAATTGAATGACATATAAATCTCTTCGGTAAATAAGTTGTTAAAAATCGTCAAAGGTCAAACGTAGCCAGAGATTCACTCGTATGCAGAAAGATTCGTCTTCCGTCGAGTCACATAATGAATGACTTGTATTTTTAAAAGTCACCATTTACTTTTAGGAAAATATCTGGCGAGCTACGATAGTCGCTCGAACGCGACACTTGTTATAAAACACACCTTAAAATGTAGGAAATTGATAATCTAATTAAAGAGATTTTTCGCGAAAAATATTACCTCAGCCAGGGTTCGAACCTGAACCACCCTACACTCTAGACGGGCGTCTCGCTAATTCGACCACTGAGGCACGGGGTAATATTTGTCGCAATAAACAGTCTAATAATCATGTTATCGCGTCTATTTTTTCACTTTCAACTGCGTCTTAAAACAATAATAAAAATATGTGTTTGTGCAATATATTTCATGCGAATTGCCAATTGCGAAAGAACTTAATTAATATTAATATCTTTTGCCTGTTAATTCAATTAAGTTTCATAATTTCACAATTAATCTCTCGGATCGCGAATGTTTATCCCTACGTTATTCCCCTTAGCCACAAACGCTTGCAATTTGTTCGTGTCGTGTTCCTCGTCTCCGAAGAGCTTGTTTTACTCCCACACCGATCTCGCCGATCTCACCGATTCGTCAACGATGCATCCACAATAGTAGATCCGGTCAACTCTATGTATAATATATTATACCGAAATACCTACGTAAATGGGAGCAAATGGACAGAGCGAGACGGACAGAGACGGTTTCCATCTGCACTTCTTTCTGATTGGTGGACGATTTTCTGATCTCACTTATGTAAGTTGAGATAGAAAATCATTGACCAAGCAGAATTATTCACACATGAAGAGAATTTTTTAATTCTTCTCTTAAAATTTCTCCTGAAAATTATGTGATGAATCATGAGACAACACGGAATTTAGAAGAATTTTATGAAAGTTTCTTGAAATTTTACCGCACATTTTTCCAGTAAAAGTTTACCGTACACTTTATTAGTAAAATGTACGGTAAAATTTTATGAAAGTTTCTTGAAAATTAATTAAAATTTTACTGTACATTTTGCTAGTAAAATTTTACCGTACATTTTACTAATAAAATGTTAAAATTTCACTAGTAAAATATACGGTAAAATTTCAAGAAACTTTCATAAAATAAGATAAACCAAGATAAATCAGATAAACTAAGATAATAAGATAAAGTGATGCCCACTGGGCATTGGTGGGCATTGGTGTACAAGATTTCGGTCAGCTGTTTTCCCCCTCGGAATCTTCTCTTAAAATATATCCTGAAAATTATGTGATCGTTTACTAGTAAAATGTACGGTTGTTTTTTAAATTACTAGTAAAATGTACAGTAGGTAAATTCTTCGAAATGCCACGTTGTCTTCACGATCACTTAATTTTCAGGATAAATTTTAAGAGAAAATTCCGAGGGGAAAACAGCTGACCGAAATCTTGTACACCAATGCCCACTAATGCCCAGTGGGCATTACTTTATCTTATTATCTTATTTTATTTTTACAATACCCCAGCAAGGCCTAATATCCTCAGCGGTTTCCCCCCTCGGAAAATTCTCTCCGTGTAGCGAACTCGATCGCTTGCACCAGCGCGCACTGAGTGCACGCTAAATTTATAGCCAACGTTTTTACATTCAACTTCGCTTAAATACATATTCAAGGAGTACTCT
>NW_011967206.1:351964-356815 GCF_000949405.1 Vollenhovia emeryi
AGAGTATTTCACTGGCTGCGAGATATTTCCAGAGATATCGAAGGCGACACTTGAATACAAGAATCGACTGTAAACGAGCCTAAAGCCCGTATCAGACTACGGATTGAGATTGAGATTGGCTTGAAATTTGACCAACTGGAGTAAAAGTTACCAAACTTGGGATTAGTAAACTTTACTGCGATTGGTCAGATTTCGATCTAATCCCAATCCCAATCCGTAGTCTGATACTTTAGTGCGCACTAGCGCGAGCAACCGAGTTTGCGAATCGGAAAGAGACGCGGGTACGTCTCGCGCCTTCCATTTTTCCCAGCAGATATTCCGGCACGGCGCAACCGTTCGCCGGCAGAACCTGATTCCATCTCGTTCTGCGACCGCGCGCGAACGTACCTTGAACTCGCGACGAGCAGCAGCAGCAGGAACGCGCGGGTGAGATACATTTTTGCTCGCAGTCGATGCCCACTAACGGTTCGCGATGACAAAACGTAATCCTCATATTTCGACGCGGCGCCCGGGAGCCTCGCGATCGTCTCTCACTCCATTCCCGCGAGGAACAAGTATCGTTCCTCGTTTTCACACACAATATATAAAGAGAAAAAACAAAAAAACAAACCAACGGTATCACATCCGGCACCCGTACAACACCTCGACCGACACTGATATATCCTTCACTTTGCAACAATTACGTATAACCTTTCACCGGTCACTGTCGCACTGCCCCGCACGGGCCACACGCGGGAGCGTCATCACAACGTAAACGAGAAGGTGAAACGATTCCCCACGGTACTCCGAACCGATCGCTGGCGGCAACGGGGAGGGGGACAAGATAATCCCGATCCCGGTGGTCGGCGGCGGCGGCGCCGGTGCGCCGAAAATGACAAGAATCCGCCGTGACGACAGTCCGCATAAATTAACCGCCGCGTCCCTGCCCCGGCCAGCCCAAGTTCCCGGTTACGCGCGCGGCGCCGTCCTCCGCGAGGGACGAGAAGGAACTCTTTCCCTACGTACGCGGCACCACGCCAGCGGGCCGTCCGGCGTTCTCCCTCTCATCGTTCCCGCGCTAACCTCGCGTCGCACCCGGCACGCATCGCCCCCCGGTGTCTCCCGCGAGGACGCCGCGCGACCCACGTCTTTCACGCCGGCCGCTCCAGCTTCCGCCGAGGTCGCAAGTTGACCGCGCGTCGAGCCACGAATACTCGCCCGCGTTTATCTCAGCACCACAAAGTCCCAACGTATATCCAGTTGAATCCGGGGGGAGGCTGGCAACTCGCGTCAAGTTAGTCACCTTCGTTGCTCCGACTTCTCGATCGAGTCTCGCGCGCTCGTCGCCAGGTTCGGAGACCGTCGAGCCAACGGAGAGGCGCGCGCGCGCGACCCGGGATCGATCTCGCGATCGGCGATCACTACACTCCGGGCTGTTCACCGCGAGCTGGAGTATCTCGGCGCCCGACACGAAATCAGACGGGGGCGCGCGCGCGAAGCGTGCGTCGTCCTCGAGCGGCTGGCGACTGACTAATCTTACCTTCCGCGGCGCACCGTCCAGAGGGCACCAACGTCGCATTTCGCACGCTCGCCCCCCTTCGCGATCCTCGCCCGGCCCGCTCGGTCGGTCGCGCGCGCGCGCTTTCTCTTTCTCTACGCCGCGCCGTTTCGCGTCCGATCCGCGGCTCCTCGCCTCTCCTGCTCGCGCTTACTTGGCCGCGGAGAACCCGTGGACGACCTCCCTTCGCCCTCTCGGCTCGCTCGCTTTCGCGACGCTATCACCATCTCGCCGCTCTGGGGCAGCGTCTTTTGCGCAAGAGCGTCCTTCTTTCTCTCTCTCTTTCTCTCTCTCTCTCTCTTCCTCTCCTCGCCCTGTCACCTGAGAAGTCGATCAACCACGCCGATTCCGGTTAATGTACACTGATTGCGAGGCTCTTGTTCGACGCGTCTTTCTGCCCCGCGAACGGCAGGAGAACACACGGAACTTTTAATATCGAATCGACATTATTATCGAATCGATAGTAATCGAATCGATATTATCATCGATGCGATTTAATGAAGTATGAAACTTTGAATGTACACGGAGAGAACTTTTTCTCAATTTATCCGGAAAATCACGTAATCGTGGGATAACATGGTTTTTTCGAAGACTTTTATGAGGGTCTCTTGAAATTTTACCATACATTCTGCTATGGTAAAATTATACTCTAAGGCCCGGTTTTTCCATTTTTTGATAAACTGTTAACCAGAGTTTATAATCGATTCTCTATCTCTTCTTGGATAACAATGTAGAAAAACATAGAGAGTCGACCAACTTCCTTATTAACGGTTAACCAAAAAAATGAAAAACCAGTCCTAATAAATGTAATTAATACCCAGCGAGAAATGGCACGTCAATCGATGTCGAAACGATGTCGAATCGACACCGACACCGTCGAATTCGACTCGACATCGTTTCGACGAATCATTTCTCACTGGGTGGCAAAATGGTAAAACTTAAAAAAAAACTCGTAAGATTCTTCAAAATGCCATGCTGTCCCACGATTACACGATTTTCAGGAGAAATTTTAAGAGAAAATTCTCTCCGTGTAGACGAGTTAAATAATTGGGAGATTGGTTTTTATTCTATGCGATCAAGACATATCCCAGGGAGAAATGACTCGTCGGTCGATGTCAAAACGAATCGACATCGACACCGTCAAATTGACGTCAATTCGACATCGTTTCAACATTGATCGACGAATCATTTCTCACTGGAACAGGTTCCAGTTTCCCGGTTTAGTTCGCCCAGTGAGAAATGATTCGCCGATCAATGTCGAAACGATGTCGAATCGGCATCGACAACCTTCGGATTGACGTCGATTCGACGAGTCATTTCTCGCTGGGTATCTAACCCGTTATTTTTCCCGCCGAAAAATTAACAAGTGGCGCGTCTTACGATTAGCGCCTACCTCCCCTATTTATTATTACGGATAATATCTATGTATGAATACCTACGGATACATTTATTATTATGGATTACAACTTCACTTGCCGTTCGATTCACATTCGTAAATCGATTAGACAGAATTTTATGTATTTATTGTAAAAAATTAAACGAAATTATAAAATCGAGTGTTAACTTCTTGCGAGTGCTCGCTACCCTTTCTTACGGTATGAGATGTACAAACTTGAAATGACTTCGAATTCTTCAAACGTATGTTTGTCAAAGAGGACCCACCCAGCCACCCCACGGATCGGGCGGTTTTACGAGAGTCAACGTGCGTTAATCGTCATCTTCGTGCCCGGAACACGGTCCGCCGCCGAGCTCCGTTTACACGGCGGCAATGTAAATACGTAAATCCGCAAAATGACGGACGTGCCCCGAATGCAGTGCATATTTGGGGAGGACCGGGTCGCGTCGGAAGCGAAAGCAATGACTTGAGTCTAATCTACACTGTAAAAAAAGTCTGTAAAATTACACATATAATGAGTGTAGCGATTACACTATTAATAACGGAAAACTATAAATATATGCACTTTTACCAACAAATTGTTTCACTCTTTGCTGTGTAAATACTTGTTTATCATGTTGAAAAATTACAAAAAATTAAAAAATTTACACGCAATTAAAAGCAAGCAGTTTACTTATTATACAAGGTAATAATTTTACTTACAAGGAGTAAATTTACTGACGTATGTAAATATACACCTTTAACAGATGGTCTCAATATTATCCACTATAATAATTGCAATTTTACATGTAATTTTTTTTAAGTGTACAATGTGCTCTCTGCGTCTAGAAACATTCTATTTTATATAAACAAATCAAAACGATTAAAACATTTGCCGACAGTGTACGATTGTGTGACGTGAAATAAACAATTTATCAACTTGCACAAATGTTTCAAGCGTATTTTTGAAGCGTATCGACTAGAAAATAGAATGTTTCTAGACGCAAAGAGCACATCTTAGATTAAGCTTTAGATTTAGCATGGAAAAACGTTTACAGAGTGTACCTTTCAACATTTTCGAAAGTGACATCGAAGCGTGACATGGAAGTGAAGGCTCGTCTTCGACGACCAGACTTAGAAAATTTTTAATTGTCGCTAACATTAAAACTAGATAGCGCGCGCAGTGCCGGGTCCACTTCTTTTTAAAATGAGGCATTTAATATCAAACCAATTTGCTGTTGTTAAAGCGAAGAAAATTAGATAATTCGCCCAGTAAAAAATTAGGAATATCTTTCCAATATCTTTTGCAATATCCATTTGCAATATCTTGTCAACGTTGAATCTACATTTCGTGACATTGATGCAATATTGCAATGTCGTAATGGAACGTTTCTGAGATGTTGATTCAACATTTGTGTGCTGTATGGTTTACTTGTCCATTGCATCGTTCGAATAGTCGTCGCCGTCGAAAATGATGGACTTTAAAGTTACATTCTCCCCTGTTTACCGACATACGGAACACCCCCGGGTGGAAAGATCTGCGGGCAGAACGATGCGCCGCGAGGCGTGTGCTTTCCAAGAGCGAGGGGCACGATCCGCATCTTTTCCCCGCGGAATACTCGATCCTCTCTTTCTCCCTCTTTCCCTCCCCTCTGTCTCTCTCTCTCTCTTACCTCTTCGCGGTATCCTGCGGCCCCCATCCCACTTGTACAAGTTGCAGCACCAGCGGCTCTCCCTCGCCTAATCCATTATTCCGCGTGACCGGCCGCAAATGATTTCCGATACATTCGATTTTCGAGAGGCCGCTCGATCGCACGCAGATTATCTCACTCGCGCGAGCGAGCGCGCGACGCCGGCGCGCTCAATGGTCCAGCGAGAATTCACTCGATTCGATCCGAGAACGAGATCGCTCACAAGAACGCACAATGCGGGTTACCAG
>NW_011967206.1:358182-391997 GCF_000949405.1 Vollenhovia emeryi
AATTGCACCCCCCCCTCTCCCCCCCCCCTCAGAATACGTTTTACACCGCCGTAATCATTCGGAAGGTGGAGCCGAAGAATATTCTTCCGTCAATTCGATATTCCTCAATGATATACCAGAAAATAATCAGAAATTCATTTCTTCATAAATTTCGTTTTCTTTGAAACTTGCTGACAAACTTACGACGCGCGATTTAACTCGCGCGTACTCACGTGTAATGAATAAATAAATTTTCTACCAAATATAAAAAGGAATCGTTCGTACAATATTTAATTGCTCGTAATCAATCTCATGTGAAATGTGTACTTACGTTTCGTGGCACGATTGACTGAATCTCGTGACATAATTGACCAAACCTCGTGGGACGATCGAGACCTCGTGGTACTTTGTATAACACTACACTGAGAAAAATTTTCATCGGATAAACCAATTAAATAGTATGTCCGATGGTTAATTTTTCCGATTACGTTTTCCGATTAAATTATGGATATATCCGATGAAATTTATCCGATGAAATGCAATTACCGATGAAATTTGATTGAAAAACCGATCAAATTTTTCATCGGATATACAATTTAATCGGATATATCCGTTTGTTATCATGTAATTGGATTATCCGATTATATTTAATCGGACATTTTTCTCAGTGTACGGTATTAATCATACGCGACAGGGAAGGAAACACGAAAAATATACGATTGCACGAAAGTGACTATTTGCACTCGGTACTCCTTCCGTACTTGTCGCGAACGCGTATCGAGGAAGAATATAGTACGACATGCGGAACAGCGCGGGCACCGACTCATTCAATTGTCGCCGCGTGAATGATCCTGCGTGACCTTGTTTTGCCGGGCGCCGTAGACCGAGCATCGATTCCAAGAAACGACGTAGCGCTATATACCGAGCGCCGTAAACAACTCGGTCAAAAACAGTCTATCATTCGGCGCGATTCACAATCAGTCAAGCGAGGCGGGTGTTTTAAATTTCCTACGAGAATCTCGATCGTCTCGTACGAAAGATATTAACGTTTATCAATCGCGTTTAGGGCTGCGTTCAGAAACGTTACCCGAGTGCCCCGGTGTATCATTTCATCCTTGTTGCTCACCGTATGTTAAACAATGATAAAATGATACACTGGGGCACTCGGGTGATGTTTCTGAACGCAACCCAAGTAATTGTCGCGATCCGTAATCATATCGTTCATTTCTACGGTGATCCGTCGAGATGAATATCGCGCGTAATTTGAAGAGAAAATGCGATAAGGGAATTACATATGTAAATTATTAGTTTCAAGAAATAAAGGACTAAGAGCCGTGACAGGGTTGTAGTGTCTAAATATTTTATTCTAAATTTATTGTGGGAGGTCCAGGTTCAAACCCCGGCCGAGGTGATATTTTGTCGCAATAAATTTAGAATAAAATATTTAGACACTACCACCCTGTCACGGCTCTTAGTCCTTTATTTCTTGAAATTTGTGTTTAACACATATGAGCCATACTAATTTGATAAATTATTAGTTTCGATACGTTTACGCAGCGTGAGATAGCACGATATCATATACATATCTTTCTCGCGGGAATTTGACGAAAAATGAGAAACACTAACCTTACCGGTAATACGGCCAGATTCTGATTAGAGGGTCTCTAGACTGAATGACAATATAGAACGTTAAATTATCGACGATTTCAAAGTTTAGCTACCAGTTCAGGATCCCCTTAACTCTATCCCATTCTTTCGTACGCTACAAACTTGCACCGTTATAAAGGATAATGAAGCACGCGACGAACCGAGGTAGGAAGTGCCGCTGAATCACGCCGGATTTTTCTCCCGCAATTAATTATTGTCCGGCCACCCTAATTAATTAGTCATTCGATAAGCGTCGAGATCCCCGTGCCAATTAAGACTTCAGCGTCTAGGATCGGGCCTAGCCCCGACGCGCAGCGCGTTTATGTCGGCGCGAGAAGCACCCCGGCTCACGATCGTGCGGACTTAATGGAGAAGGTAATCGATGGAAGCCCGTACGTATCGCCACGATAAAGTCTAATCGACAAGTATAAACATCTCGCGTGGCACATAATCGAAATAAAAGTCCGCCGTTGACGGCGCGGTCACGAAGCAACTTGAGTAAATTCGCGATAAGCGAGGTGATACGTTCGTATAGCGATCGTGACATTCTCGTAGCGATATTTATAAGTTAATAAGACAACTCTATGAGCTAATTGACCGCGAAATGCCTTTCTGCACGTTACTTGCACACGTTTTCATTAAAGTATAAATATAAAAGAGTATTTCTCTCGAAATATAAAAGAGTTTTCTCGAAAGAATCGAAATCGTGAAACGAGGTTTCATGGCAAATGTAGATTTTTTTTAACTGTACGTGTCATTGAGAGAATTTTCTCCGAAAACTTACCCTGAAAGTCGCGTAATCGCGGCATTTTAAACAACTGTATGAGAGTTTTCTGAAATTTTACCATACATTTTACTGTATAGAGGAAAGTCCTCTGTTATGAGAGATAGCAGGTTTTCAACGTCCAAATTCAATAACAAATTTTTCGAAACGTTCGCACGATCTAACAATTTTCCACTAATCAGACTTCAAACCAAGGGCAATAAATTCATGATGGAACCAACACAGATGATGCCAATTAATTTAGCAGAAACTCCGCTATCTCATAATAGGGGACTTTCCTCCACTAAATATGCCTATCTAATAAAATGTGTTACAAAATTTCACAAGACTCTCATAAAATTCTTCGAAATGCCGCGTTGTCCCACGATTTCACGATTTTCAGGATAAATTTTAAGAGAAAATTCTCTCCGTGTGCATTCTTCGCAATCACTGTAAATCATTGTGAAAAAACACGATTATTTCACCTTCCTCGACGTTTTTCACTTGAGCACAATCGACTTCAAATCAGTAATTTTTCCGTACATAAAAAACATTGCGTAGGGCATGGATAATTGATCCCTAGTTGCATTTCGCCCTTGGAAGATACGTTCCTTTATTCGCGACGATCCTGTCCAATCTAGTTTCTGCGATGTATGCAGCGCGGTCGCTTTTTATACATCAGGTAGGACAGTGCAGCGGGTACGATTGGCCGGCGGCATAATTTCGTCGTTTGCTTCGACGGCCGGTTATTTCGGCCGGTCGCGAGCGCGGCGTGGTAGGGGAGCAAACCGCACGCGAGAGACCGAGCACCACGGAGAAACGAAATCGTCTTCTACGAAGGAGGAGGGAAGATGACGTCGGAGGGGAACGGAAGAAGACCGATCTATGGCCATTTTTCAAGAGTCCGGCCCATACCCATAGAAACTCGCGGCAGCTTGTGCATCGCGACAAAAAGTCGCTTTTTCATGAGGGTCCCTTAATGCGCGCTCTCCCTTCGATGTTGCGAACGGCAAACGAATGAAGAAAAAAGAGGAACGGGAGGGAGAGAGAGAGAGAGAGGGCCGGGATTAATCGAAAGACCGTCGACAAAAATCGCCGGAGCCTCGGCATGCTCGCTCGACGAGCCTCCCGTTGCCGGTTGCCGATGGTCGCCGTCACGACGTTTTGTCATTAGCCGCTGAAAATTGATACGGGTCTGCGTAGCGCGATTTAACTTGCGCCGCCACCGCCGCCGATTTAATTGACGTCAAATTGAAGCGTGGCGGGAAGATTGGATTCGCGAGAGCGACTCGAGTCGACGTGGAAGGAGAGGAGGACTCGAGTGTATCTTCGCGACCGGCTCGTTTCCGATCATCTTTACGACGCCATCAAATTTCGCGATGAAAAGATCCCCCGACAGAATATTAAGTGCCCTTCGGTTAATAATGTCCACCCTTTCTGCAGTCGCCGATGCGATGTTTGATTACAGCTCCGTATATAACGAGGAATTACGGTGTCACGCGGACACCTGCTTCCTCGTGCTCTCTCGCGTCCGCTATTGACACTTCTCGAGTGATTTAAACGACTGATAAGGCAACGACACGTACACAGCGCCAACTCTTTCTCCCTTTTCGCTCTTGTTACCCTATTTGCTGCTGACATATTTCTCACGCGCGAAAGGCTCTTTCGCGCGAGAATGCTTATACAATAGGTATTTAATTCTCAATATTCCAATCCGGCATTGTTACGCGTTAACGCGATAATCGAAAGCTCGATCCGCAGGGTAACGCAATGTATGTATCTCGATGATTTATGTAACGCTTTCGCTTTCTCCATTGTAGAAACGTAAACGGCCGAGTTTTGACAGAGTCTATAAACACATGAGTAATTGCGGTTTAGTTTCCGAAGTAAATGGCCAAACCTGTTATCGCGATATTCACGATAAATCGTCCCCGCGACGAGCTAGGTTTTAAACCAGGTGGTTCGTTCCGGCTGGAGACTGCGCGCTATTCGCGGCGAAATGTAACAGCAGGAAGTGCGGTTCCCATTATACACGTTACATAAATGCTCGTGAATGTCGATGAAAATCACAGGGAAATGGCTTGTCTTTGCCATCGCAGTTGCACGAGGAAGAATGCCTCCTCGTTCTCGCGCGGACCCTCTCGTGCGATGCGTGCAAACTCGCGTGCACGAATGAATTCCGCATGAGCTGAATTTAAATCCAGTAACAATCCAGCTGCGATTTCGCAATAATGCTCGCATTTAATGTGCAACGAGCTTTTACGTAAATCGAACGTACCGCCGGCCGTCTTTTTACGGCACGTTTATTATTACGCGCTATTATGCGCTTATGCGCCTCGCTTCGGTCGAAACTTCTTACTCAATTTTACCCTCGCGAAGAGTTTACGATTACCGTTTCGCGTTGTTGTTGCCGGTGATTACCTTCCGCATTTAATATCTTTCGCGGACAAATTGCCGCGGAATATCTGTAAGAACTGGTGCGTAAAACAGCAAAGCCGAGACCCTCGTCGCGGATCGATGCGCCCGCCACGGCACGGTCCTTCGGCTCGCCGCGCGAGAATCCTCAATTTGCGTCGATTAATCGCGCGCTCGACGCGACAATTCCGCGCCGAGCGTATCGTATGTCCGGCCGAGTGACGTAAACGGATATACATCGCAAAAGTAAGAAGCATAACGGCGGGCTGACGCGGCTTAATGGAACGCATACGCACACGCCCGCTCGCTTTCCCACCGCCCTAATTGTCTGAATTGGTCAAAATCGATAATCATTACGTTTGCCCCATTAAAGCCACAAAATGAAATTCCGTCTCCGTGCAATCATTTCGTTGTAACGTTTACGATATGCAGCCGAAAAATTTTACGTGCATTTCATTGCGGTATTTTCCTCATGGAAACCTAGCAATTTTTCTAATTAAAAATAAATAAGCAAAATCATTAAAATAAATTAATAATGTTCAAAAATACTTATTTTTGTAAAACTAGAACAATATATCATTTGGCACTATCCTTATTTTTACATTTTAGGGTAGATGGTTCCGTTCTCTTAATAAGTTAGTTAATAGTTAAATTTTTTCTTAATTTATACATTATAATTATTTTTTATATTACGTTTCATCTTTATCTATTCTTACTAAATTGGTAGATATCGTTTCAATATATTCTGATTCTTTTTCCAAATTGTCGCTCATTTTTTTATTAAATGTTACTTTGTCAGTATCATTCTCCTTCACTCAATTAGATGTTTAACATCTCTTTATTTAACTTTTTATTTATTCTCTAACCTTCTTTGAATATAGTTTTTCGTAAACTGTCAAATTCACATGCGAGGTGAAGCATGATATCAATCTTTAACTTTAACTTCTCTTTAACTTTTATTTTATTGTCTAAGGACCAGTTTCGGTTAACTGCTAACCAAAGGTTAACTGATTCCCCGTCTCTTCTTAGACAATAAGATAGCAAAAGATAGGGAGTCGATTAAACTCTGTTTAACAGTTAACAGACGTTTGTGAAATTAGCCCTAACCTTCTTTGAATATAGTTTTTCGTAAACTGTCAAATTCACATGCGAGGTGAAGCTTGATATAAACCCAAGGAAAAAGTAAAAGCTAAGATGACGTCAATTTGATGTCATATTGACCAAAATATGACATAAATGTGGTCAATATGACATTAAATTGACATCATCTTGACTTTTTTATTTTCCTTGGGAATCTTTAACTTTAGCTTCTCTTTCTTTAACTTTTTATTTATTCTCTAACCTGCTTTAAGTATATTTTTTGGCAAACTCAAAATTCACATGCGAGGTTCCTGAAATTATATCAGAGAGAGATGCGCCATCCCCAGAAAAGTATTGCGCGTACGAAGTTCGCGAAATAAATATCAGCAGATATGCATACGGTGAATAGATAAATTACAGATAGCACGAGTTACAGTACAAGAATTGTTTCCCGGCGGAGAATTGAGATATCTCCGCGCTACAATCTCATTCACACGTAATCAAACTCGCGCGTCTTGATGAACGTGCATTAGCGGCGGAGTACGCCGCACGACAAGATGCCAAGTGACGGTTCTCCACAGTCTACGCGCATACGTATCGCGAGATACTTTTACTTCTTGCGCAAGCGTCTCGCTATTATATCTCACCGCGTCGTTAAGTGCAATTTGCATTTTCCATTGAAGCGACGCGTGCGCGCTTCCGTTTTCACACACTCGACGTGGAAGTCGACACGGATCGTCGATTGGCGCGATAGTCCGGCGGACCTTGCTGGGCCCCCGATCGTGTGATTATCGAGCTCACCTACGATATTCGATTTGCGTTATAAATAGTCGCGACGCGCGCGATCGACATTCCGTAACGATAATGGACGGCTTGCCGCAGCAAATAATTATCGCTTTGATGATAATCTCACTGCAATGATTGTGTGATCGAAAGCATATTATGATATAATGTTCGCGTCAATTGCTGCCCGACATTTGCATACGGTAACCGAGAAAAAAACGCACTTTTTATACACTTCTATTTTCTATATGCTATAATTTAAATCACACAAAGAGAGAGAGAGAGAGAGAGAGAGAGAGAGTTTTGTTGTTGTCATTAAGGAGAAAAAGACACGTATTAAGACGAAGTAAAAAATCGCGATCGGTTTGAAATGTCAGCAATAATAAAACTTATCTTTTTACGGAAAATAAAGACTCATTCCTTAATGCTTTTCTTTGTACAGAAAATAAATTATTCCCGTAGATAGAGCAGATAGAGAAAGTGTGTGCGGCACTCCGAACGGAAATAAGTATATATGCTCATGGTGTGCGTCTTTATAATTTCCTCGTTGCCCATGAATATACATGGGGCGACAAATGATTACAGTTGCGAATATATCATTAGAACTTCAAGGAGGGCGAAAGAATTCGCCCTTGGGAGAACTTGTCTCTCCTATTCGACACACTCGGCTGACGATGTTATTACGGTTAATCATTCGATTCGCTTCTACAATACGTAGAACTTATCCTCGATTATGACACGTATTAATAAGGCGTAAATCATAGATTGCGCGCGTTGATTGATTTTTTGCGAGACGCAATTTTCACGAGGTCGAGAGGAATGATTATTTTCTCGCGCGAGTGTAATCGGGGCGAGTCCACGTCATCGGTACACGAGAATAATCCTCATGTTCGAAAGTCGGCGCGAAGAGGAGGCGATAACAATTTCTTATCGTCAATCGAAAACTAAACTCAACGGAACGATACCGGTTTAAAGCCCTGACTGTGCGCACGCGGAAACGTTTGTCGACAACCACTCGAAACGGCCAGCGAGTGATAGATGAGGTTTGCCAAGAATTCTCCTAATTATTCCGGATGCTCGGATGACTCGCATCCTTGTCGCACCCTTGGCGCGCTCCTCTTACCCCGCGAAACCGCCGAGGATGCTGCGCGGCCGCTGGAAATGCTATCTCGATGGGATCATCGACCAGATCTACGAGATTCTTTCGGCTTGTCGCGGTATACGCGGCGCGGAGAATGCAAGTAGTGCATGGCGCTGAATCGCGTGCTCATCGCCGACCATAATCCTTTTCGACGTCGGGCAATCGCGGTTACGTTCGAGGCTACGCAGAGTCACGTGATGATCGCTCTTAATCTTGATTCCGGCCATGCCGTCGTTTAGGCCGTGAGATATACTATATGCGACGCGACATTGCGGAATCGTCCTTCGTAAAGAGAAACTGAAGTATTAAGTAACTATTTTGAGACGCGCAAGAAAATTTCTCCGTTGACATTGGTACAAATGGGAGATACAAAGACAGTATAATTATAAAATTAAAATCACGTTAAAAATTAAAAATACCGTTGAATAAAACTACATAAACTTGTTAATTCTAATCTCTCTATCAAATTTCAAACTTGAAAATATTTCATTAAATTAGCAATATTCGAGTATAAAATTTTCAGTCTATCATTAATTTCGTAAATTTTCCTATTATATAAAATATGGAATCGTACGATAGCTACTAATGTCAACAAAAAGAAACCTATATCGAATGATGATGCGCGAAATGTCAACGTGAGGCGTGTTCTAAGAAATAGTAAGCGCGATATCAAATTCCTATATCCACGTTTATATTTATCTCGGCACTATTTCGCAATGGCGAGAATTTAAATCCACAACAAACTTATTCTGCGCGTAACAAAATTATAACATTGTTTTCCTAACAAAGAACAATAGTCTAGAAAAATTCATCTTCATCTCCTTTTTAAAGCGCGAAAGACACTTTGTATTCGGAAGAATAGGATAATGGATAAATCACTTTTGAATTGGCGATATAAAACGCAACGCGAGCATCGAAAGCATAATCTGCGGTAAAGAAGTAGTTATTAGTTCGCGACGAAACGATATTTTACAATTTCCGTCATTCAATCTAATCCTCGAAATAAATTACGTGAACAAAATTTCCAGCGATAAATAGTTGTTATTAATTGCAACAGTTAATCGAGCTAATTTTAATTAAGTCGTACAAATTTCTCTCTTTTCCCGAAAATGGAACAGATTACGCGATATTGATAATTTCGTGGTGTAATGTAAACCGTGGTACTTTGTCGCGGTTACATTTCATTTACACACTTTAATAGACAATTAAAAGCGCGGTGCGTAAATGAAATAAAACCGCGACAAAGTACCACGGTTTACATTCATATTTTAGATGAGTTAGTGTCGTGAAATATCTACGTATACGTTGATAAAGAGCCGTCTCAATGTGCAATGCGTTTCTCATTACAAGTTATAGAAACTTAATAATTAATCAAGGAACGTTACTTGTTACTGATAAAGGTGTGCAAATCAATAGCGATTTATCCCTGCATTCATCTCGATCGAGTCTTGGAAACCAATAACGCGAAAGTAATACGATACACGGAGCGACTCTCGCCACTGCTTGCCGGCTCGACGTTCGGCGAGCGAGTGATAGCGCAACGACCTTCAGGTACACGATGGCACGCAAAAACATCGTACGTCACCGCGCCGAGAGAAAAACAACAACGAACGTTGAGAATTCGTTGGTTTTTTTGTTCGGTGACTGTTACTACATTTTGTGAGTCATTCTGCGGACTTATTGGTATTGATTGAATTAAAACTTTAATTCTGTTTAATCAAGAAAATGTTTCGAAACAAAAATCGTTGTTACTTATATTCTAATTACTAAGATTTTACCTCAATGGTGTATACAAATGTATACTTCTAAATTGCAAATCTTCATTTACTACGAATCTAAAAGAGACGTGAAGCACACCGCGCTTCGAGAAAACCAATCGGCACCGCGGAAAGGGGGCCTCAACTGTTGGATATTAACGACATTTGCGGTAACATCTCATTTTTAGAAAGGGACAATGTAAGAAATTACAGAAATCTCATTGTTTTCTCTTCTAATACTTGATAAGAATTCTTGTAGAAATTTAGAGTTAATCTTTAGCACCAATTCTCAATTTCCTTAAATTAACGATGTTGCCACTCAAATTCTCAACTTCGCTTCTGTCACGGTGACTTCTTTTCGTTTATTATTTAAAGCTGGACGCGTATCGCGGGAGGATCGTAGTACAACTTTTAGATCGCGGCAGAACGGAGTCTCGGTTTCTGTGAGACGAGAATAATAAGATTGTACGGGACACATCGGTCTCCTACTTCGTGCCCTCTCTACGTAGACAAGCCTTCATAGTATCGCGTGGTCTGACGACCCAACCGAGGGCGACGTGTTACACGGCGAAAACCGAAAATGTCTGTCGTCGTCATGCCGGTCACGTAGTTATCGGCCGCTATCAGAGGAACGGGTTCTTTGAATCGCTCGAGATCCTTATTTTTTCCCCGCATCACCGTACGAGTTTCAAGGAAACGACTCCTGCTTTGCAACCGGCTGTACGGCCCAGGCGTGACCTCTCGTCTAGGTTTCCATCCCGCGGAAAATAGTCTCGAATAGCTTCGCTACGGATGGCACGCGACACATAAAACGCGATTTAGGACGTTTTAAAATTGCCGGCGGCACGTAGCAACAAAGCGAGCAAGGCCGTAAGAACGAAACTTTATCTCTTCATTACTCTTCTTGAAAGTAACAAAGCGCCTTGTACGTGTCTGGATAATTTTCTCAGGCAAAAAGTTAAGAAAAACCAAGGATTCAAACGTGACAACGCGAGCCGAACTTTTAGGCCCGACTTACTTTTTTTTTTGTTAGCCAGTTAATTTAGAATAACTGTTTCTTGAAAATCGAATTAACTTGACGGAAATAATTTCTTATAAAGATACGGACCGCGCGATACAAATGCATGTAAAAATGGAAATAATTATAGAGTGCTCTTAAACATTGTAATTGTGTCTGTACCGTAAGAATGAAGCACCAACACAAAATATGTGTATGTGCTCCTGACGCCTCTCGCGAAAAGGCCAGGTGCGAGCTTCGGCTAGGAGCTCCGAGGAATTTGACCTCTTCGGGTCAATTCGCAACCCGTTGCAGGCCCCAAAATTGCTGCGGAGGCCGCGCTTGATCAAGATCCGCCGTTAATCCATCCCGGGGTTAAGGAACACCACCGGTCTTCGTTTTGCCTCGCCTCCGCTCAATTAAATTCTACTTCAGGGAGATTATTTCATAAATCACATCCTGTCCCGAACGCACGCGCAGACGTCCCCCCCATCCATTTTCTCACCCACTTGCTCCTTCGCCACATAACAATTTGCTACTATTATTTGAAGGACGGGACAAAGGCAAGATCATTAGGATCCGTTAACCCAGTATCGATTACACTCATCGGTTGATACACATATTCTGTCTACGGCCTCAGCTAATTCTTATACTTTTCATTTTTACCTTCCTATCCCGTATTATTGACCCATAAAGCGTTCCCAGAGAACAGAATTCCATCCGAAGCAGATCTGAGAAAATGCACGTCAAAGCAGGAAATAGATTTCCAAGTATGTAATATCTTTATTTGTTCGCATCGCGTCGCAGAATTCCAGCTCAGGGGTTTAGCTCGTCACGCTTGAGGGATAATGAGAGAAGAAATACGCCGGTTATGCAATTCGCGAAAGAAGCGAGGAGCCAGTCGTCCGTACGATAAAAAAAAAACCCGCACGCTCGCATTCTTGCATACCCATGGATCGATCGCCGGCCACGGCGCGGTTGAGGGAAAATTCTCCGCGTTTCATGGGTGTCTCGGTCCAGCGCGGCGGCGACGGCGGCGCCCAGCGACGATGCCCCGATGAGATTCCGCGATGAGGTTCGCGTGTCGCGGCATTTAATTATTTTCACGTCGAAATTTCGCGCTTGTGAAACGACGCCTACCACTTCTCGCTCCTCGCCCTCGCGTCACGGCGGCGGCATTACGGTATCCGGGTACCGATCCTACGTAACAATTTAATAGCATAGTATCTCCAGCCGACACCACCTGGCGGTCAGGTATGCCACATCAAAGTCTTTATTAGGCCCGATTGAACGTTACTTGCGGCCCCACTTGTTCGTACGCTGCCGTGCAACGTCGGCGACGGCAGAACGTCCACTTTTCGTCCCATCTTCGTACACACCAAAGTCCCGCTTGCATTGATTAATTCTTATCTATTATCTTGAGAAACGCTATATTTATTATATGTAATCTTTGATATTTAATTTTGATATTTGATATTTAAAGACCCGAATCCAAACTTCAGGATCGGATTTAGTATTTTTGAATATGATGGTTCCTTTCTTTCTTTCCTTTGTGGAGGTTTGCTCTGGGATTTGATGGTAGTTAAATACACTATTTGCACAGTTAATTAATCCATTGCCAGGATTTGTTAAGTTAAGGCCCGACAGTCCGCGATTCGTACTGCACATGAGTGTCCGTTCGGACGACCAACACATGGTATATATATCCACTGTTTTTATTAAAATTTATCCTGAAAATATTGTAATCATGGGACAATGGCATTTCAAAGAATTTTATGAGTTTTTTGAAATTTTACCATACATTTTACCAGTAAAGTGTATGGTAAACTTTCAAAAAAACTCTCATAAAGTTGTACAAAGTGCCATGTTGTTTCAAGACTTTCAGGGTAAATTTTAAGAGAAAATTCTCTCAAAAATCTATAAATAATAAATTAATGTATTGTAAATTTAAAAAATATTTAAAAAACCGGTGTTGATGTGAATTCTCCGAAATTTTTGGCTTTCCATCATTACAATTCAATCATCTGATCGCCGTCTTGATAAAATATTCAACTCCGTGAATTTGACACAAACGTTACGCATTTTAATTCTACAAAATGAGTTCACCGGCCAACGCAATTGCCATTTGTCATTTTGCGGCAGTTACTTTTCGCTCGCGCAGCTCTGAAAATCGGTGACAGGACGAAGATGAATATATCGAGTCGCGCCAGCTGAGGAACGAACGTTGTCGATGCGCCGACAAAGCCGCCTTCTCGCCACTCACGGTAAGCGACTTTAAAGTAGACGGAGCGTCTTTATACACGCACGCTCTCGCATACACGCGATGCACCGACGTCGCACCGATATAATTCAATATAATGTAGGGACCAGCGACATTATCTGGTCCGGCGCAGTCAACTCGGACTCGGGCTTCGATTAATCTCGACTCGATCTCAACGAAGCGCGGATTTATAGTCTCTATTGCCAGAGGCACCAAGTCCCCCCCACTCAAACCTGTTTTTCGACGAACTCATTTCTTTTCCGCGGTGAGTTTTCTTCTCCCTCTTTTCTTTCTCGTCAAATATCTCCCTTGCCGCGAGATTCTATTATATCTTTCCGATCCTCCGCTGATCGGCACTCGTGTGTGAATTCCAGGCGAAACCATCCACCCTTTTTATTTTCCACCTTTCGATTCTCACATTTTCATCCTCGCTAGCTTCCGAGAAGTTATCTCGTTAACGTCGCCTTTCGCGTTACTTAAATTTTTCCGCGCGTGTCGTGTGTACGTGTAGATACATACGAGTCGGATGTTGCCCGACGATCCCCTCTCGCATACCGACCCTCCAACAATTGTTCCGGGGCGATTGTGCATTGAATAAAAAAACGTTTAACTTTCTCCGAAACGATATCTGCTACCTCCATCAACATTCCTCGTCGCTGCCATACGTCTCGCGATCGGGCCACAATCGCATGCCGGAAACTTGGCGAGCGGAACGGAGGTAATCTTCAACGTAACGAAACGCCGAATTAGGAGCAAATCAGTAATGGACCGTGAAATCGAGTCTATGAATTTCTCGTTGCCTCGCGTCGTTACGCATTTCGCGTCCCGTGGACCGTGCTCAATCGGTAATTACGACAAGGAGACACCCAACGAACGACACTGCTCCGGCACGTCCTCCTCCGCCTGCGTCGAGACGCATCTCGGGACGCACTCGGGCATTTTCGAAAGGCCGATCGGCGGCTTATTCGTTCTCGTATCCCTCTCTCGTTCCATATATGCAGATCCCGATTGCTCGTAGAATCGATTATCCGCGGCCCGATCGTGACCGTGCACGTTCACGCGATGCACGCGCGCACCGCAACCCCCCCTGGACAAATGAGAGATTCCTGGCTGCCGAGATGTGGCCTCGCCTCGATGTACGCGCTGGCGATTTCAGACTGCACATCCCGACCGTTTCTTTCTACCGCGCGTGCTTTACGTTCCTATCGTTTAACCCTTCGAAGCGTACATTTTTGTGTTGAACCATTTTTCGCTAAATTTTGTATACAAGGGTTTCTGGGGTCGCTGATTACGAATCCGTTGTCAGATTTTCATAATTCCAAACTTAAAAGAGTAACGTCATTCAACTGTAATTCAACTATGCTAAGAAACATTATTTAGATATTATTAGGAACTTTTTCGTCTCGAGTGAATTTCAGATAAACACTTCATTTTAACGGGATTTTAATTTAAATCTCGTGTTGAAAATAACGAGGTATTCGCTGAACAAATACCGCGTTAATATTTAACAGGTTGGATGAGTTTTCTCGGGAGACATTGTACGTGCGCCGCGGAGAAGGAGCGAGAAGGGACATATAAAAAATAATTAAAAAGTCCCGGTTTCTCGGGTGTTCCTCGAGAGCAGCATTCCATCGATAATTATGCAGTGTCTTCAATGTCCGCTTTTTACGCTCGACTTAAAAACGTCCCTGAATCTTGATCGAAACGCCCGCCTCAGTGCACACACGTCGTATAATCATTTCGGAGGCGCGATAAAAAAAATACGTACGTACAATGTGTTACGGGGCAATCGTTAAGCATGTCGTCCGACTTACTTGTAAGATCCGTGAGTATTCTTGCAGTTACCGTGTCTGCACGGGTTCCTCTCACACTCGTTGATGTCGTCCGCGCAATTCGGTCCCGTGAAGCCAGGTGCACACGTGCACTTGTAGCTGTCCTCGAACGAGCGACACTCGGCCCCGTTTTGACAGGGCGACGAGGCGCAGTAATCCTGTCGCTCGCAATGGTCACCTGAAAAATAAAAAGAAACGATGTTGTTCAACGTCTTGCACCGGCGCACATTCTCGTTATGTGTGCACGGCCGAAAACTCACACGCTCTTGCGTCGTTATATTGAGAGCTCGAATCACGATTCAATTAAAAATTACGAGCTCTTCGTCCTGCGTTGCTGTACCTTAATGACTTAATCCCCTTTTATCGTGTCAAACGAATTTTACTTTAGCGCGACTCGAAACTCTTAGTTACGGAAAGTTAATTTAGCAAACTCAAAGATATAACCGTTTTTTTCAACTGTTTTCCCGTTGCTGTTAAATGTATGAGTCTAGGGAGTTAAATGTGTTTAAGAAATTCTACTTAAAATATTTCATAAATCTTGAGCTTCTCTTTTTGATGCTTTCACAATTGATCTCCACGTTTGCATCGTAAACTCGAAAAATCAAATGCACAGAATAACAATAATACTGATCATGATAACGAAAGACAAGAAAATCGTACAGTTTGTACAATTATTATATTTCCAAATCACCATTAGCAGATAAAAGCTTAAGATTAAACGTAATTGGAATCAATCAAGAATTCAACTTTTTAATAAATTAAATACATCATGAGCTATAAGTTATTCCATTAAAATTTACAACAAGAAATTTTATTTGCACACGTGTATAAAAAATTACACGTAGCATTTTAATATACGAAGGATGATCAAGACCCGACAACACTCACATATTTTCTACGAAAGCTTGGACGTTTATTCGCTAGACCATCGTAAAATACTCTTAAAACCTCTAAGGACAAACGTTGCAGCGCAAAAACATAAAAATAACATTTTGTAGATGAAGATCTCGGCGAAGATAAGAATAAATTAGCTCGGCATTTCTTGCTGGCTAGTATTCGGCCCGCGAGTGGAAATATACCTTAAGACGGCGGTAATCCTGGACGATGGAGCATGTATCTGAGGTAAGAGCCTCTCTTTCCCTTCCCTTCGCGGACTACTGATTAGTGGAACTAATTACCGGAGTCGCTACTTGTTCTCTTGTGACCACGATGTCTTTGCTTCTACGATCTGCGCCGTGCAACCGCTATAACTTTAGCGGTGCTCATTGTTCACGATTCAAATATATTTTAGAGAGTTCTTTTCTCTATTAACTCGTTGAAAAATTTCATATATTTTATGGCTGAGGTAATACTTTTCGCAATAAATTTCTTTAATTAGAATTTGCAAGTTGTGTCGATTATTAATTTCCCACATTGGTTAGTTACTTACTGGCGACAATAAGTCTTGTCTATTCTTGTTATATATTTTATGTATCAAAATCATCAAATTTAAAGAGATGTTTTATACATATTTATAAGTAATTCATATCTTGTCTATCTTGTCTAAATTTCGCAGGTGAAAATACTTTCAACAAAGAATTTAATTCAATCGAGCATCTAACTTGGGAAGAACAATTATTAACATATCTGCCAATCAAAATGAATATTGATATATAAAATACGTATTGTCTTAAAATCGAGAAATTATCCCTCCGCGAGCCGTTGCGAGTTCAGTGAAAATGCAGAAAACTGAGCACCACTCGGCCAAAGGTACCGCCACAGCAAAATGCCGCATGGTTCTTCGTCAATTATCCTACGCACACTTCAACCTGCCTTTCCTTCCTTCTTCTACCTCTTTCTCTATTTTTCCTTGCTTTTCTTTCGAAAGTCCCCCCGTGTTTCTAGATTTATTCGTCAAGCATACCAGCGCGTGCTTTGGCACTTTATTCCGAGAAACAATTGTAAAAAATATAACCGTACCGCAGCACGTCATAAAGAAACGTCGAGACCGAGCTATAACTGTAAATTTGCATTGAGTTATTAAAAGGTACTCTACATGTGCGTAATATCGAATCACGGGCTTTACATAATTTTTTTAACTAAACATTATCTTGATACATATTTTTAACGCAATCGTTATCTCATCAAACTTGGACTTCCGTGATTTACGCATAATTGATGAGATGGGGACTGCATAAAAAATGTGTATCAAGATAATGTTCTATTTAAAAAATTGATGTAAAGCCTGTCATCCGACAGTCACACGTACTGCATACATATAGAGTACACTTTAATAGCTCAATGCAAATTTACAGTTATAGCTCGGTCTCGACGTTTCTTTATGACGTGCAGCACAATGCGAACTGGTTAATTGCAACACGTTATCGTCCCGTCTATCTATTAACCTTGCTATTCAACCCACGCGAATCGATAAGCATATTTAAGTATACGATGACTAACATACAGCCTATTCATTGTCGGGCTTACGCAATTATTCCCCTTTAAGAATCCGCATAGTTTTCCTTTAACACTGTTGACAACCGTAACGAGTTGGTTTTGATCATTTGATCGCTGCAACTAGTCATTTACACGGTAATTTTTATCAACGCTCGCAGCGATCCTCGATAAGCAGCCGAGTACGAAATTGCGAATCGACAAATCTTGTTATGCTCGATAAACGTCGAAATAATTTTCGCGCGATCATAGCAGTCCGAATTTACGCAAAATCATAGATTTCAATTTCTGATCGCAAATACGAGGATATGAAATTGTTTACTGACCTGTGTATCCGATGCTGCACGTGCACACATACTCGTGCAACGACTTGAGATTGCATGTAGCGCTGTTGAGACAGGGCGAGGAGTCACAGGCGTTTTCGATTGGGATTTCGCAGAGGCTGGCGGTAAAACCGACGGGACATGCACATGTGAAGGATGGCGTGCCACCTCCGATGCCCTCGCGTACCCTGCATGAACCGCCGTTTTGGCAGCGCGATCCCGTGTAGCATGGGTTCAAATGTTGACAGTATTCTCCCACGTATTTCGATGTGCAGCTGAAACAGAATTATGTCACGATTAAAGAAATCTCGATACCTCCCTCGTTGGTCGTAAATTAAAACGAGCAATATATGTATATAATATTTTGGCTCGGTGGATCGATTTCACGAGAGAATTGCATGATTTTACACACGATACTTCTACCTTTCACTTAAGTAAACGTTTTCACAAGTTGGCAAATTTTTAGAATTGCCAAATTTTTGTACCATACAAATTTCTTACCATAAAAGGGTTTTACATAAATATAACGCTTAAATTTTTACGGAACTATTTTATAAAATCGTTTATTACCTATGATTCTAAAAACGGTTGATAAATTTTTATTCTACTTCTTGGAGATTTTTCTGAACTTTGTGTAAATGAAAAAAAGCGAAAAGAGATAAAAGGGGGCAGTAGCGTCTTGATCGAGGTGGGCAATTTCAAGGGGAACTATAATGCGTTCTCGCGAAAAGGTATATCTCGTATTGCGGTTTAGACTTCCACGAAGGTCCAGAAAGACGAAGAGTCCAGGCTTTGTGACTGGCCTGTTACACGTATCAGCGAATTCGCCAAGCGAGTATCTAACTTCGTGCGTTGCACCTCTTATAACTTCTGTCGAATTCATCGTTTGCGTGAAGTGGCATGAGAAAAGGAACGCGCGATTTTTCAGAGAAACAAGTCCTTTCGTGATCTCTCTCCGCGTCGAGCAACTTGCAATACGTTTCTCGGATTCCTTGAAAATGTATCGCATGTTATATTCAAACTCGGATTATTCTCGCTTTCTGTGTCGAACAAATTATTCACACTTTTCTTTTATTTGAAATTTAGCACGCGTGCTTGCGATCTTATATTCCATCGCCCCCAATGTTTGTCGATTTAAAGCTTCATAGAATTGCCATGAAATGACGTACAGACTAGATGCACAACTAACCGTTTCAATGACAGGGTCAACGATCGTGATTTCTCGATAAGGAAATTATTGCTGTGTTTTGTCGACTGTCGTGACAAAAAAGCGATGGTCTAACGGACCCTAATGATCGCCGGACGGTTATACTGCAAGCTGCGATCGATCGTTGCTTTTACATTGCAGTCTCATCGATATGCGAAAGAACTTAGAGAAACTAGTACCCTTAAGGTAACCTGCGTCCCCTTACGCCGGCCGACCATAAAGGTTTTTCTCAACTGCACATCTTTTACGGCGGTCTCATGTAGCAAGCATATCCTCATTACCTTGAAAGGACCTTCGTTATCTTCTTACGGCACGAGACAAATTGCGGCGCGTTCATAAATCGAGTTCACTCGCTTTCGAGTTTAACACGTGTCATATTCACATATACAATATGGCTTTATCATTCGATGGCATTGACCCATTTATCTTAAAATTGCCTTAATTTATCTTAAAATATTATAATAAAAATGTAGTTGCGAAATAACGGGAAAACTAATCTGCATAATTATCTGCAATTCAGAAAAGCGGCTGAAGAGATCCGGCAAAAATGGTTAGCGTGTTCTCATGTTATACAATTTATATGGACAGTATTATAATTTATATGTAATACAAGAATAATGTAAGGACGTTGTAAAATTAGAGTTATTTGGAAATGCATACTCAAAATGTGTACTCATTGAAAATATATAAACCAAACGTTTTCTAAAGAGATCTCGATCTCGACCTCGAGTCGAGAGCTAGAGATTTCCAATCTGCTGGTCCAAGTTCCTGGAGAAGTTGTCTAAAAACACTCCACAGGTAGATTCAAGTTTCACGTGAAAGTCGTTCGTTTACATATACTTGTTCTATCGATGCAACACACACCGAGATTGCGGTATCCTTAAGTCGGCATCGATATGCAGGAACGCATCGAGCGCATTGTCCTGCAGCCGTAGCTGCATCGCACCGGACTTCGTCTCGACTTCTTTCGCCGCTTTCCATCGCGTATGTGCGCGCGCGCTCGCTTAGAGAGCTACAGCCGGTATCTCTGTAAACGGAAACGACGATTCCACGGCCATTACTTGCTCGACTTGCGAGCTTCTTCTTGGCTGCCGGTCAGGCCCGGCGTGCCATTTCGATTTATTGACTTCCACCCGTGAATATCCGCCCTCAAACGCAGAGATACGTAACGTGGCTGCTAATACGAGCGAGCTAAAGTAAGATGCAACAAATCGATGTCTTTCTCTTTCGTATGTGAGATGGAAGAAATTATAGCTATGGAAATTTCGTAACAGTATAATCTATATACATAAAGCAGAATGTCTGTCTCTGTTCCCTATTAGCTCGTAAACCTTTTGATTGATATACACTGGTTACGAGAAAAATTTCCATCGGATAAACCAATTAAATAGTGTTTCATTTAATTTAATATCTAGTAAATATATGATACGCGTCAACGTTTCAATCACTTAAATGAGATAAAGGAGCACGAAAAGCGTACGCGGTGTTAACGCGACGTTCTCGCAAATATCTAACGCGATAAGCGAAGATGTCGCGCGAACGAGATTGTAATTATCGTCGAAGATGTCGCAACATCCTGCTTCTGGATAATCTTGCAAATACACAGATAAGTATCCTCCTTGTAAGCGCATAGATAAGTAACAAATAAGCGGCCGGGCGGCGACGAGAACGGATTCGTGTTATGTAAATTATCAGCTCTACGTTGCTCTCGATTTGCAATGACGGTGCCGCGATTCCGGAAGCGTTTTATCAATTCAACGGCACTAAAGGCCCGTCTTCTGTATTTCGCAACTGCAAACCGGTCACCGTAGAAGCCGTAATTTACACGAGCGCTAGTGAACGTGTGGCGCGGTTCAACGATAAGATTGTCGCGCGCTACCGGCGTGGCGTGCAGCAATTTCGCACGTTCACGAAGGCGTACGAAAACGTTTCGCCGCGAGGCGCGACTCGTCGCCCTGCTCGCTAATTGCGACGGTCATCAATTATGAAGTCATTTAAGCGCCAGTGCGGTCGACGTTTCGAGCAAACGCGATTTGCCAGGGAGGACAGGCCTATGCGTCACACGCTTGCGCGCGAGATGATGCACATGATGGATGATTTAGAAAAACGCGATATTTATGTGTGCATTCCGCTAAGATTAATTAATATTGCGAATTTAGAAAGGAGCACATTCTTTATATTTTTAACACTGACATTTATCTTGAAAAATTGAAATAACGTCTTGAATATTATCTACTTGCACAAGTACACCGGCTGTTACATCCTTGCAAATACGAGACCACGAGAAATTGAAAAGTTAAAATCATTTCGACACTAACATCCTGTCTTGGCTCCTATATCCCTTATTACTTCATATTCGTGCTTTCATGTCAGAATTTTATTTTTTATTTTTTTACTTGTATCTCTCTGCACTGAGGATGATCCGGAGTGGATCGAAACGTTTTTTTTACATTTAACATTTACATTTTACATTTAATTATTAACTCGTGCATGACTATTTTAAAGATTACATCTTACCCTCCACTGGTTCTATTATCTACTTAATCTCTGTTTGCCGTTCATGCTTTTTGCCATAGTTATTTTCATGCAAGCAATTCTTTTCATATAAATATCTTTACATTAATCTTTTTTTATTCATACATTGCAGCGTATTTTTTATAAGATTATTAATTAATAGTAGTACGATATTACCTTATATTACCACCTTGTAACATACGAAAACAGCTATTAATTATCACACGTTATAACGTGTTCTACAAGTTTCATTTTTAGGGTTGACTCTCTAATAGTCTCTAACAATGCTAACTAATAACTCAAACAAGCCTGTAGAATCTCTAAAATGTGCCTCGTATTTCGTCGGTAGACATAATATGAAACTCATTGGGGTGCGTCCTAATTGAGCAGGAAAACACAGCTTGTGTGGTCAATAAGCATCATTATTAAAGTATACTAGTTTTCACTCTAAATAATACTCGAGACGAAAATCTGAGTCATATAAGTCATCATTAAATACGACACGTTTGCGCAATTTCTCTGTTGTTTCCCGTTTTTGAATGCTCCGCGCCATACTCTCAATGCTCCAAATTATAATCAGCTCATGAGTTGCGATCAGACGTATCCTCAACAAAGTCGTATTTTTTTAAAAACCAGCTCTCGGAGCACTGACCTTTTTAATATATTTAAATGCTACGGGTATATATATTGTATTAATAACAATATTACGCTTATCTCTTGAGCACTTGTAGAAAACAGAGTTTCGCCTCGGGTATCCTTTTACGAGAAATTTTTATTTTGTCGTTAATTTTGGGGAATTTGTATTTTACCATATTGAATTCATATCGAACAAAGTTCAAAATTCTACCTGAAAGTTTCGACGTGTCTGATGCAAACGGAAACGAAAGTGTCTTACATAAATTTTTGCTCCGTTTCGCATAATAAAGATTATTGAAATGATCGTACATTGTGCGATCGAGAACGTGGGAGTGCAAAGTTCCTACTGGCTCCATGCCAATTTCCGCGGTCTCTTCCTAGCTCGCGAACGAAGTTCTTAATTCGTTCACACGATAAATTAGTAGATGGCGTAGCCGGGCAAGTTTAGATTATATCGGAGTTATAATTCTTCAGTTTTAATATTTAATAACGTTGCTCAATCTATCAGATAAAGTTTCCACGACGACGTGTGACGTATCAATTATTATTCGCAAGTCGTTTGAAGCAACGGCGCTTTCTATACGAGGAGTCTAACAAAATCTCTCAAACTATTTGAGTCAGGAAGTTGAACGCATCCGCGAAAAATTGTCCGTGAATCGAAATTAATAAAGCTGGATCGCCAGGATATTGCACGTGGTCGCAGCGTCCCAGTGTGACGTGAAAGATCGATAGCCAAGATTTCCGTCAAGTTATCGCACAGTATCATCCGGAAATTAACGGATCGCTCGCCGAAATTGCCTCGTAAATCCGAAGGATATTCTCTCGCTCGGCTTGTTCCTGTCTCTCCCTTCACTGCGAGGCATGATGAATGGCCGTATGCGTTCCCCGTGATCTAAACAGACATCTGATATTGCGTCGCGTGCAACACCTCGGTAGTAAGTCTTTACGGATCTTGGGAGCTTAATTGACGAATAAACGCGATACAACGGAACGATACTGCGTGGCAAATAAATGTCGGTAATCAATGAACCACATTAATATATTTAATTTGGAAGAGAGATAAATTTTGAAATGCGTGACTCAATTGTTTCTTATGTACATTCACTAATTCACGAGATAGAATTTACAATTAAGATTCGTTAAAAAAAATATTTAATATTAAGTCACAATCTTGTATAGGTACACTGAAGAAACTTTCCATCGGATAAACCAATATAGTGTTTCCGGTTAATTTTATCGGACATTTTTCTCATGGTACATTTAATTATAAGCAACTCTATGTTTAGTTTTAACCTGCTATTTGAGTAGGGACACAACTTCTGGCGCACCTCACAGTAGATTCGCGGTATTTTAAGCGACGAATATAAGTGCACGCCAATATCGGCACGCGAGATTACAAATTGTTGCATTAGGAATCGCAGCTTTTTGTCCAAAACATTCGCAACGCGAGTGCGCGAGGGAGGGGAAAAGAAGGCGAACGAGAGAAGAAAAGAGAGATAGAGACAGAAAAAATATAAAGGCGACTACCGTCATCCCCCGCCGATAATGCGCGGCACTTAGCACTAAAATGGCAGCCTCCGGTGTCATTACGAATCGTCCACTTAGCCGGTAATAACCCGGCAGTCCCAGACGGAACGGAAAGCCAAGCGTGAGCAAAACGAGCTCGAGCATCTCGAATCGGGGATCTCGGGGAGAAGGGATCTCCCTCCTCCCCTCCAACGGTTGATCGTACATCGAGAATGACGCGATAAATTTTCGAACGGCGAATTCCGCAAAATGATATTCGTGTAAAATCTGGAAACTGTGGAGAAAGGTGTGACGGGACCGGCTGATCATACCTGAACTAAAAATGCTGTAGAACAGGCAATTTTATAAAAAACCTCTATAAATTGAAGCTACATCGTTGCATAGATTTGAAATAAGACGTCGTCAAATGTTCATACATACGGAAATCAGATTACATTATGGTAATCTTTCCTATGACAAACCAACTTCGCCACAAGCATGCCGTACATCATGTACTTTTCTTTCTCGCCGAGATGAATGGCTTCCGGATGTCGAGAAATGTAAGCCATCGCCGCTTAAGAAGATAATTACCGTAAACCGAATGAGGATCAAGTCGATATTTCCATAACGAGACGTGGTACGAGAACGTCGTTAATTATTTCTTTGCCAGCACCGTGCAGGGACGTCATTAAATATTTGTGCTTTCTTAAAAAAAAAACCTTTATGCCCAATGACTAAATCTCGAAGTAAATATCCGTGAGAGTAAGTTTCAAACTTCTTTTAAACAATACAATTTCCTTGTCTGGTTTTTGGGCAAAAAAGAAATCTATATTTCTATCGAGGATGCAATTATCGCCTAGACAGAATTTCCGAATCAGAGCCGGGACTAGGGTGGCGAACTAGGCACTTGTAAAAGATTTGTAGGGGCGCAAAAATACACGGCAAGACCGACTAAGGCAAAAATAACTGCAATTAAAATGTTACCGTATAAATAGTAGGGGCATCTACATTGTTTTGTCTTGCAACATTCACTAAGTTTGCTGCACAAAACGCATATAGTTGTCTCCACTACTTATTATACCACTGTGGGTATGACAACCACAGATATAGCTGTCCCAAAAATCACTATTTATTGGGGTTGTGCCAACCCTAATTAGACATGTGGTAACCAAATCGGTCTCTCCGTGTGGCAATACAAATTTTTATGATGTATACCTGTATACATGATGATTAGATGTTCTACTAAAATTAATATTAATATATTGAATGTAACTAATTAAAATTATTTTTATTACGTTGAGACGCCGGCCGGGTGAGAGGGGGAGGTCCAGGTTCAAGCCCTGGCTGAGGTAACATTTTTCGCAGTAAATTTAAAACGAGAAATATTTAGACACCAACATCCTGTCACGGCTCTTTAGTCCTTCGAAATTGTGTTTACCACAGTACAGCCTTATGAATTTAATTAATTAACTTTTATTATGCTTTACAAGTTGCAAAATAAATCTTTTTGTTACTAAGGGGCGCACTGGCCTCGGGCGCCAAAATGTCTAGTCCCGGCTCTGTTCCAAATGTTGAGAAATATGAGTTATAATTATATAAGAGAGGGATAATTACCAAGAATCGAGCGAGGGTGAAGGAAGATAAAGGTCGCTTATTATTGGGCCGCAGTGACCGACGGATTTGGGACCGGAACCAACGACTTCGAAAGTAAAGGCATTCGGCCGCGGTAAATTCCCCAGCTTCTTTCGGCACGAGTTCGAATTACTTCGGCGAACGAAAGAAGCGGAAAGGGAGCAGGAGGAAGGAAAGACGGCGAGGACGAAGAGGCACGGGTGTCCGCGTAGGGAAAAGAGAAAGGACGAGCGAGCGCGAAGAGGACGACGAGAGAGGAAAAGGGGTAAAGACAGTTGTTATTAGTGGTTCTTAGGTGGGCAACACGCTTCGTCGGTCGCATTAACGACTCGGCCAGGCCAGATCGTTCGTTTTTGCGAACGGCGAGAGATCGGCCGCCGCTTTTTCCGGCCACCTTGAACACGAGCAATTGCACTCGTCGAAAAGCGGACGTGCCGCACCGCGGTATCGGCGATCGTTTTATGTAGGCGAGGAGCGCGAGCGATTTTTCGGCGGCGAATGATCGATCACTCAATGTCGGTCGCTACGTGATCGTCGCTCCAAGTTCCGCAAGAAAGAGCTTACGCGAGCGTGCATACGGCGGAGGTATCCAACCGATATTCTTCTTCATGTGGATTAAATCAATTACTTATCCAATAGAATATTTTTCTGCAAGAAACAGCGTTCAGCTAAAGATCATAAAAGACAATCGATCTAGTGATTAAACTTTAAGTAGATTATAATGGATTCTTTTTAGTGACATTTAACTATACATAAATAAAAGTTAAAAACATTTCTGAATGTTATATTTATTTAAAGTTATTATTTTCGAATCACAAGAGAGAAAAGTGACATTTAAAAATACCGGCTCGTATAATTTATATCTTCGAAGGTAAGCTCCCTAATAATATGTTAGGATCCCAGTGATCTCACGATTCTAGCATTAACGTGGCGCATCGAATCCTGAGGATAGGAAGAAATAAATCTTCACGCCCTTCCAAGGATTTCAATGTCTTTCTAATTCTTCCATGTTGTTCTAACTAGATTTCAAATTACATGCTAAAGCAAACGACCATTCTGTTAAAAATACAACGGAAATAATTAAAATTATCGGTACATGATTAAAGAATTGCAGGAGGGAATCTTTAAGAGCAATTTCCTCCAGAGCGAAAATATATTTATCCGGTTTTGTGCGCGAGCACGCTATTTATTACAAATTATTCATAATTTCCCTGCTGCTAATGGACTTGAGATTAGGTAGTCAAATGGCGTGCAAATGAGATAATAAAGTTAATAACGTCATAGGCTTCATAAATATATATCATTAGACATAAAGTACCAAAATAATACAGAAAAGGAGAGCTAAATTCGCGCACATCATGGTGTAAAGTACTTTATTCGTGATATTATGTAAATTAATGCAACTTTGTAAAGCAACGAAACTTATTTGATCTTTTTGTTATCTTTTCCTTTCCTATAATTTTCATATTTTATATATATTATATATATTTTTGTATATATAATATATATTTTTGTTTACGCGTTATATCATTTTATTCATCTCACAGATACCAAAAAGTTTTGATATACTAGTACTGAACATTGTTACGTTTCGACATCACCCACTTGTGGTACGAGCGACGAAACTGGTTACGGATTACAAAGATAAGTCGCGGTGAATCCCAGAAGGCCGAACGCTTCTCTCGGAGCGCGGAGGCGCAGTATCACGAAAACTCATCTAGAAGCCGGTCCTTCCACGGCATAGTAGACGGAGACAGGGAAAGGATGCAGCTCTTCGGCACTAAGATCACCAGTCACAGCCACCAGCATCACCACCCACCATCAATGCTCGGTGGACCGCCCAACCACTCGTGCCGGGTCCATTAGTGTCTCGGCTTGTAATTTGCCGCGCCGAATGTTAATGGACTTCGGGGGTCTACCCCCTCCCCTCCCCTTCACTTCATCCTTCTCCCCGAAAAACTTCTCTTGGTACATCGGTTGACCGCGTCCTTGTGTCTCAAGAACGGGAAGGATCGGGGAGTCTAGAAAACCGACTACCGAAACCGAAAAAACGAACTAACGGACGTCGGTAATAGGAAGAAATATTCTTTCGCTCGCTCACACGTACGTACACTCACTTTCTCTCTCTCTCTCTCTTTTTCTATCTGGGTCTAGAAGCGTGTAATTAGCTGATCACTCTGGCACCCGCGGCGACCCGCTAATTAAGAAACGCCACCGTAATACCATCGTCGTCGAATTAGCATCCATTAAGGCTGGGAGCGTCGCCGACAGAAAACCGATGCCGACTGTCCGGGGGAGTTGTGGACGAGAGAGGTATAGTGAAAGGTCAGTGGCGATTCGTCGAATAATTAAGGATGAACGGACGCGATCAATTAACGGCAGGGCAGAGATAAGAATCTGAGAAATAGGAAGTTGTCGCGATTTCATCGTGCTCGTTGTACTAGGTGCGATAACAACGATCGAAGAGTGATCGTGATTCCCTCAAATTTAAAAGAGTCAGGAAAGACAGCTTCGATAAAATTATCTCCGGTACGAAGAAAGAAATACGAGCGAGATTACAGACACACTAACAATAAGTATAATGTATCATTTTATTTTCTCACGGCTGTACTGAGAAAAATGTCCGATCAAATATAATCGGATAATCCAATTACATAATAACAAATGGATATATCCGATTACATCGTATATCCGGTGAAAAATATGATCGGTTTCTTAATCAAATTTTATCGGATTTTTATCGCATGTGTCCATTACTTAATCGGAAAACGTAATCGAAAAAATTAACCATCGGAAACACTATTTAATCGGTTTATCCGATGGAAATTTTTCTCAGTGTACAATATATTTCTTAACCTTTCTAAGAGGTAAAAAATATTCTGCACTGCTCAGCCACAAAAAATAATAAAATATTAAATATTAAATACAAAAATTAGTTTTTTATCTTTTAACAAGACGCGAGTATTATATGATAAAGAAAACGAGTAATATTGCATTTTAATTCGTTGCTTCTTTTTCATTAAGAATATCATCAATATCGAAATAGCATTAAGACCCCGGTTTCCAGAATGTAGAGGCAATACACTGCGAAGAAACATATGTACGTTTAAAAGGACGCGTGTAGATAAGAAATGCAAGATAAGAGAGAGAGGGGGGAGGGGGAGGGGGGGGAGAGAGAGAGAGAGAGAGATATCGTCTTGTAAATTGTGGTGTCACAATCGATGTATTTAGAGACACCCGGACGTTCTGAAGGGGTTATGAGGGTAAAGAAGTGCTTTTGTGAATGAAGCGGTAGTAAGACCGAGTGGGATTTCCCACGTGGATAATGTGACTGCGGGTTAAGGGAGTTGTTCTGTTTCGCGGGGGAGCGAGCACCATTTACGAACACGCATACAGATGAATAACAACCCTTGTTTACGAGGGTTTTGGATTACTTGGATGACCGGTGATCTCTCATTAGTTTCCGATTATCCTACGATTGACAAGGATTTCATCTAGGTCTAAATAAGATTGCAGTTGGCAACAGAATAAATAATTCTTAGATATACATATTTTAATATATTTTCTTTCATTAATATTTAGATTTAAAATGTCAAGCATAATAGTTATTTTCTCTTACAATTGGTCGCAATTTTATGGTAGAAAAGTATTGGAATACAATTATTGATTTCAGTCACTCAAAAAAAGCATAAGTTATGCAGAAGAGAATTCAATTAATTGTTATAAAGGAATATATTTTTCCAATTTCCATATATATATATTCTAAATCTTGATTCAGAAATGCGTACTCGTTTATACAGTAATCGGAATTATTAAATTACGAAATTTTGAGTGACTGCACTCCGCGAGAGTTTTTCAATAATTGTATTCCAATACTTTCCTACCATAAAATTGCGACCAATTGTAAGAGAAAATAACAAATAAATATGGTCAAATATCATAATACCGTTTCGTAACGCGATACTACACTTCTCTTACGCTGTAATAATTAGGAAAAGAGTCCAGTACGGAATCCAAAGGGAATAAACTGAAACATATTCCCAGGAGAAGAGGACAACGACGTGTGTCCTGCGGCTTTCGAAACGTAACACTCAGCGACTCGTGTGGCCGACAAGATCGTAAAATGCGAGACCGCTGACGATTGCGACAGCGAACGTGTTTTGAAAGAAGCGACGTGTACGAAGGCAGGCCTTTTTAAAAACGCGACCTGCGGTAACGCCGTAGGTGATCGCGGTCACGCCATACTCCACAAGACGCACGCACGTGCGTGTACCAAGGTGAAAAAGCGTCGTTCGTCACGGCATTGAGAATCACGGTATAGCGCGATCAACGGCATGTGTCTTTTCCGTAGCGAGGATATTTCGAGCTCTCGTCGAGCGTAAATGAAGGATGCGACAAAATTATACATGGTCGTGCAATTTAATTCAGTCTTTCGCACGGGCATATCTTCATATCTTTTAATTCTCAAATTTCATTCATCTTGCCGTTACATGAACATCACATGTCACGGCACATGTTACTGGTAAAATACACACCAACAAGTATAATTCTAGTGAAATGTATGGTAAAATTTCCAAAAACTCATAAAATTCCTCGAAATGCCGTGTTGTCCCACGATTACATAATTTTCGGGATAAATTTTAAAAGAAAATTCTCTCCCTGTTTGTTATAGAATTAATGCTCGCGCTGTAACCCCCGAACGAAGAATTCCCACGCACGACTATAAGGTCTCCGGTGATATAAACCGCGATGTGTGCTGTTTCCAGTAATAATAAACTTATGCTTTATACGTGCACGACACGGTGCGCGTAATGCGTGCTCTCGAGCATGTAAAACAGAGACCCCGTTTTTGTCAGGTCTCCTTGTTGACGATGACGACAACGACGACGATCGGTACCATATGCATCGCAAGCATGCTTTTAACGAAGCTATCGAGTGCGAAGGGGAATGAGAAAACGAAGTGCGGTAGAAAGAAGGAGGCCGGGAGAAAGAGAGCGCAGGAAAAAGGTGAGGAGGTTCTCACGGAGGGCATTGGTTTATTTTTGTTCTCCCTCGCACTTCAAGGGTGGTGCATTGATAAGGTAATGGTCCCATGATACGTTATTAAGTTTAACGCCCTGAGAACGTAATGCGACGCTTAACAAATATACTTACTATCGCACGCGGCAAGTGTGAGAAAAATGTTACGGGAAAAGTGTTAACGATTTACGTTTAAAAAAAAAATAACGCAAATAAATATGAAAATGTATGCGCAGTGAATATTTCCGCCCTTACGTCTTTATTTGCTGAATACTAATTATTTAGTTAAAATTGAGGCACTTGAATCAGCGAGTGAGTTGGAATTGAAAGATATCCCCGCGAAAGAGAGATCTCTGACAAATTATGCGTATTATATCCTACATCCTTCACTGTATCCTTGTATTAACATGCTAAAAAGAGATACATATTCAACGTACATTCAACGTTATATTTAACGTTCGTTGACTCGAGCGTTGGCATCACGACTGATGAAATTTGTACAAGTTCACGCAACATTTTCGTCTAATTTGACGCTACGCTGCGTCATGTACGTCAAGTAGTATGTAATTTAGCCGTCAAACGCTAACGTTCGTCGAGCCACCGAGCCGGGACTCGTTGAGCAGCGCGAGGCGCGGAGGTGAGATGCCAGCAAGAATTCGATCGATCCGAAGATTCGACAGGCGAACGAACCAGCCGGGTGTAATTATCGAAAAATCATGGGGGGATCTGGGTCGATCGGAAGACGCGGCCAAAGGAGCCCCAATTAGGTCGTCGATTCGCCGGTCGACAACATGCCGTGTCTGTCGACCACCTGTGGCCATGCACCGACAAGAAGTGCCGGCACTTTAGGTGATCTCTCGGGATCGGGAACACGATCCTTTTTCCGGCAATGCGTGACCGATCATTTCGAAAGAATCAATGACGCTGCTGGTCACCCGCAAATCTAAGAGATCATCACTTCGAAATATGATAGACAGAGGACACATTTATCTATCATATATTGCATGCATAACTGTGTGTATAAAAGAGAGATCAAATTTTAAGATTTAGATCACTGTTAAAGAATACACTAATAGAGAAGAAGCATATTTTCTTGTGTTATATAAAGCCAACGGTACACGATACTATTCTTCCTACTGGATTGCTTACGAGAACCAATAAGGATGCAGAGTTTTAGATCAGGTGACTTAAGGCTAGATCCTGATTGGCTCTCGTAAGCAACCCAGTAGGAAACATAGTATCGTATGCTGTTGGTTTAATTGTAGCATATTCTAGCAAATAGAGGAGAAGAATTTTATGTAGCAGAATAATATAATCCATTTCTTAATTACAAAAATTACTTTAATATTCTCTTAAAGCTAAGAATATTAAAGTAAAATTTTTCTTAAGATTGCTAAAAAATGGGCAATGCCGCTATTGAATTCTTTTGTCACAGTGCGCGTGTTTGATCAAAATTTAAACGACGCGGAAATCAATCAATTTCATTTTACATCCATCACATTGTACCGTGCAGTTTCCAGTTCACCATCTCATTATATCGCAATTTCTATCACAAATGCATAAACGTCTAGTGCAGAGTTTACGTTGTGAGGTTCCGCAAAGACGAAGGCATGCATGGTAGCCAGATGGGCTGTCGTGTCGAAGAGTTAAACGTTAAAAAGCACGACATAGAAAAAGACTGTAGAATGAAGAAAAACATGGAGGAAAGAGGGAGAGGAGAGGCAGCGAAAGTCATCTCCTCTCCTTTGCGTCGCCAAGACGCAAGTCGCTAACAATTTACGGCGGTGGCGTTTGCGTAGCGCCATGTGTCTGTCGCGCTCTCCTCTTTCCCTGTACCATCCCCTTCTTCTGCGCTTCTCTTCAACCGGGTAGAAAAAGCTCTCTCCGGTTCTTTTTTTACTGGAGCGTGGCAATGATATTTCCGTCTGCACACTTGAAGCCGGCAAACAGGTCGCCGGAATATTTTTCTATGGCGTCCCCTTCTTCATTTCGTGCATAAGGACCTCACGTTCGTCCCGTACTCTCGCTCCTCTTCAGGATGATCGCGTTGGAAAATATACACTCCTCTCCAAAGAACCTCTTCCAGAATTCGAGGGATTGTTCGCGTTAATGGAAATGACGCACGTGTGGAAATACAAAAAGAAGGCAGACGACAATAAAAAATTTGAGGCGAGCGTCTCGGCTAAATCAATTAAAAACATACAGCAAGCTTTATAATTCTTTCAAAGGTTCAAAGATTATTTTGGAGAAATTTATAAATATGAAGATATCTTAATTTTTTCAGTTTCTTTCTTATTACCTCTTTAGAGTAGAAAAAGTCACAAAACTTTTGAATATTACTAAATATGTAGAAGCGAAGAAGGTTCTTTTCGATATTCAATCAAAATAAATATTAAGTAAAAGACCGTAAAATTTATATATTGCAATTTGCTCGCGACTTTTGTAGCGATGAATGAAATTAATACGGTAGTATAAATCCATTGCAACAATCCTGCTTGGAAGAAGATATCGAGGCCCCAGAAAGGAGAGGAAGGGAAGAAGAGAAACGATTTGCAAGCCACTTATGAACGCACGTGAGAGCCCACGGTTCTGATTGTCAGATCTTCGACTTACGCGGAGCAGATTGCTATAGTAATACGCGTATGTACTCGCATCTCGATGCTCGATCGCTGATCTCATCAAGGTCGCTCGCTCAGGTGTGGCTCGCCTCTATCGAGAATAACGCACGGAAACTGCTGGAGATCATAATAATCAAGATGCATGGCGGTGCAAAGTTACCATCTTACAAGGAGGCACGGCGCACTCGCGCACCGACGAATCCCGCGTGCAATTTAATTTTATTGCAACCGGTATCTCGTTACTTTCGTCGTAAGAAACGCAACGTGCTGGATATCTGGGTATCTCTCGCCTCCGTCGAATCTTCGACGTATCGATGTTTGAAACGTATCGCCGGACAAATTATGATCATCGGTGACAACGCATTCGACGAGTCAACGACGGAGCAAGCTCGCCTTCGGTCGTTTTCGAAAGTCGAGTACGAACATCCGTTACGAACGCTTCGGTCATGCCGTAGCCGGAAAACGGCGCGAAACCGCAGCGAGATTGTTGCGCGCGGCGAGGCCGCTTATTCGCGTTTACGCCGATGTAAAACTCCCCCATGCCGACCGCGGGCAGATACCGGAGGTTTGCGTACCTCCTCGATGTGGATCAAGGTGGGACTCGTTTTCCTATGGAGTTCCCAGAAACATTTCCGCCCGCCTCTACGTGAGCAGACACGGTCGCCTGCGTCGCCTGTATTACAAGGCATTCCTCCGTCCCCGTACTTTTCAAGTCGTATCGATAACAAGTCAGACTGTCGCGTACTTATTATCCATTCAATATAGATTTCTAATTTTATTTGTTTCATACGGAATCACGCTTTATATTTGCACGTGATGAAAATTGCATAACTGCGTAAAGTTCAGACCTGCATTGAGAAAACTGCACGATTAAATATAACCGGATAATCCAATTACATAATAACAAATGGATATATCCGATGAAAGATGTGATCAGTTTTTCAATCAAATTTCATCGGTAACTGCATTTCATCGGATAAAGCTCGTCGGACGTAACCCTAATTTAACCGGAAAACGTAATCGGAAAAATTAACCATCGGAAACATTATTTAATTGGTTTATCCGATGGAGATTTTTCTCAATGTAGGTATGTTTAGGGCATTAGTTTGGGTATTGGCCGAGATAAGTATCTCGATTTTGACAAAACTTGAAGTTCGAAGGTTTCCTACAATAACTTAAAAAAAAAAAACGCTATCTGCTTTCTGATGGACGTATTCGCCACTACTAGATAAAGGGGAGCTGACTCGTCCGCCATCTTGGAGCCCAAACGTTT
>NW_011967206.1:392829-440081 GCF_000949405.1 Vollenhovia emeryi
ACGTATTCGCCACTACTAGATAAAGGGGAGCTGACTCGTCCGCCATCTTGGAGCCCAAACGTTTGACTTTAACAAATGCATTTCGGCACAAGATATGAATTTCTTGTTCTAAATTAATTATTAATAAAATTCAAATTACGTCTTTGTTTTTGGAAAGCTATATTTTTATTTATTTACAAATTAAATTAATAATATAGCTTTAATAATTAATTAAAAATATAGCTTTCCAAAAACAAAAACGTAATTTGGATTTTATTAACAATAAATTTAGAACAAGAAATTCATATCTTGTGCCGAAATGCATTTGTCGAAGTCAAACGTTTGGGCTCCAAGATGGCGGACGAGTCAGCTCCTCTATTCGCCACTATAGCTCTCGCGCATTTTTGCTAAAGGGTGAAGTTCATCCTTTACGGCGTGGGAGAATTCTTTTCTACGGTAATTATACCGCGTATTAAAACTAGATTTATCGTCGGGTGGAGTCGCAGAAATACCGCGAATGCCGCCAGCGCGAATAAATATGCCGGACTTGTGTAAGCGTCACGCGGCTGTGCACACATAACAGTACTATCTTACTCACCTCGGCGAGGATTTTGCATATTCCGTCTCGCAATGAGCTTTTATGCGCTAGCTAGATCGATGACGAAGAAACAGATACATAAATATTAATGTTGTCCGCCGCGTATGGCATTGATGTTATAAATTATTTTTACGCATAACACGTACTCCGCAATTATCACATCGTGAATATCGCGTTTAACGCTCGCTGTAAAATCAAACGGTTTTATCTCTCACTTAACTTCGACGTGCAATAACGCAACGATTATTTTCGAATGTACCGAGAAAAGTGTTATTAAATATTTGTGTCTTATCTTAGTCTATGGTCTGCTTACTCAAAGTAACGACGCGATGCCTATTTCAACATTTTGTCACTTTCGTCTTGCGGCGCACGTTTATGTACGTATTCTTTTTCTTATTCAATTATTGATGTTAATTTATTTAGTTTTATACACTTGTCTGTTTTTAATTTTTGTCGAACGCTATTGAGATATACTCTTTACGTAGGCTGTGCTAATGGCGTTCGGACAATTGTCACAGCCAGTTAGTATGAGTTGGATTACATATATTGCTTGAAAAGGATCACAATCCATATAGTCGAAACGTCGCCTTAAGCTAGCGCCACACTATGCGCGATTCGTACCTATATTTGTGAGTAGTGTGGGCCGATTCGCCGTGCGCAATTCGCCATTCGCAGTGATTCGCTAGCCGAGCGGTTTTTTTGACGAAAACAGTGATCTTTTGACTAATACTGAAACTTGACTAATTGCAAACTTATAATACAAGTCCAGTAATGACGGGTAAAAGTTAAGAGTTGTCGAAGTTAACACGAACGAAACGACAAATAACAAATTACGAATTAATAAACTGCGAATTACGAATTGCGCATAGTGTGGCGCTAGCTTTAAATAAAGTTCATTTGATAGTCGTGTCGACTAAAAACTTGCTTAATCTCGTTAATTATTCACTGGGGCAAGAAGGAGGAAAGTTTCTATTTTTGGTTTAACCGAATATTATTAATATCATTAAATGTTAAAATGACTTTTACGGTTGGTACAAAAACAACAAGCGGGCGAATATGTGCCAGCACAAAAAGAATCATTATGATACCGCTAACATTGCTACCGTCTTTGACACTTCGTAGAAGTAATGCACATTCGTCGATGCATTCTTCGAGCATCAAAGTACATACGAAAGTAAGATCGGTGGGAATCGAAGTCTGCCGGGCTGACCTCATGAGCGCGATGTCAACGAGCTTAAACTCCAGCCATTGTCGACTGTCGTTCTGTGCTCTTTCGCCTTGGCGAGCAATGGGCGCAGCTTTGAAAAAAAGGCCGCCAGGCAACGCCTCGCCGAAGACGAACGTGATGAACGTGGAAAGCAATTGGCACGCAATTGACGGGGAAAACGAGGAGCGCAAGTAAATTGATAATCAACCTCGAATCTTTTTCTTCTTGCGTTAGCGTGTCATAAGAGGAAACGATTATCTCCGCCTCCGACGATAGAAGTTTAACACTAACGAACGATAAACGCTCAAACCCAGTCCTAGGACAATTGTGCAAAATTATTTGCTGCGACCGCTGCAATCAGGACGCGGTCACGAGAAAGTAGAGGGTTTGTAAGTCGCGAGAATCCCGTTGATAAGAAGACTTGGCGAATGAAAGAGAGGAAGGAGGGGAAGAAAGGGAAGAGCGACCGAAATTGTGGTGAGAAGCAAACAAAGGGTTGCGGGAGGGGGAGGGGGGGCGAGTAAATAAAGGACCGCGGATTCTATTAGCGACGGTCTGCCTCCTCCTACTGAAACAATAAAATGACGAGGCTGGACGAGGCCGAGACGGCGGGTGGTGGGGAAAAAAAGAAAGATACTGAAGAAAAAAAGGAGAAAAGATGCCACCACTCAGAGCTGTCCGCTAATCTTCTTTCGTCCCCTCCTCCCCGGTTCGACAGAGGCGGATCGCACTTTGTCTCTGCGGTTTCTGCGAGCTGCTTCCCGCCGAAAGATATCTTCTTTCGTTGTACTCTAGTATTCCCATGGATAATCAGGTGGTTCGCGTTCGGCCGCAACAATCGCGCGAGCACCGCGATATTATTGCAAGATAAAAATTCTTATTATCCGTTTGCGCGCGGCGTAAGATGTCGATTATTAATTTAAAAAAAACACATATTAATAAAAACTAATAAATATTCGTGATAGAAATCTAAAATGTCTGGAAAATTGAAAGCTTCTTTTCACGTCTGTATTATCACCTGAGTGCGTTTTGAAGAGTATCAAATATCAATGATACGAAAACGATGTAAAATAAATAAACGCCAACATTTCTCCGTACGTTCCTAATCGAGTATGGCGACGAAACGTGTAACTGCGTCGTTGTGTCAACTGCTTAATCTCTTGAAATTGAATAAATTATACAACCTCGCAAGAAATAGATTTTGTTCGCAGGATATGTCCAGTATGACAGGTACACGTCTGATCTTGTAATTGCGACGGCTACGAGAGCTAACGACATTCTGACACACTCTTCAGGCAGGAGCATATAGGCTGCCATAAGTGCCAGCTCGATTATACCGTCGTAGAATCAAATTCGACGACGGTGATGATGCCGGAGAGGCAAATGAGCGCCTACGATGATGGAAAGTGGCTCGGCGGTCTTTTTGCGCGATGTTGCGAACACGAGACTCGTTGCGGGACCGCCTAATGCATTCTCGCTCGTCGATAATGACAGCGATTTCCTTTGCCGCGCACGCGGGGCAAACAATTCGAGATGAAAGCGGGTGAAACGCGCGCGATAATTTCCATTACGGATCAAGCCCGAACGTTACTCGGTCTAATCGCGAGATTTTGTTGTGACCCTGTATTCAGCGATTAACTCTAACACTGATACGCTTTCTTCCCAAGAATAAGATATACCAGGACTCTAGTGGGTCTACGTCATTCCATTGCTTTTATTTTACTTGCAATTGGATGTTTCAGTGCGCAATTGCTACGTTATGTGCTAATAAAAATATCTCTGAAAGAATAAACGAGTAATTCGACTGATTTCACCAATCTTCTAGTTAGCATACGTTAAATCTCAGAAGATTCCACGAACGTAAAATCTTTCACCAGATCCTGGTGGCTCTAAAAATTGATGGATTATCAATTGCTACGTTATGAGCTAATAAAAAATATTTCTTAAAGAATAAACGAATATTCGACAGATTTCACCTTCCAACATAGCTGGAATACGTTAAATCTCCGTAAATTCCATGAACGTAAAATCTTTCACCAGATTCTGGTATAGTTCTAAAAATTGACGGTTTGTCAATTTCTGAAATTAAAAAGATTCCGAATTACAAATTGCCGCGCCGAAATACGTCTTACTCATTCACAAAATAGGAAATGTACAAATAGATGTGCAAGTGGAAACGCATGTTGCATATCGCACATGTGAATTACCGCGCACTTGTAAGGACATCGTGGTATATATCGCGGTGTAGCGAAAAACATATTCGCCGTGCCGCGTAACAAACAGCTGAGAGAGCGGCTCGCACAAAGCAGAAACGAATAATGACGTACATCTACGTATAATGTTGGATCGTACATACAAATACATGCTCTATTCCGAGCCATTGATTGAAGAAGGAATTCCGAGTACAACGTATCCAGATATCGCATTAACTTCGCGTGTCAATAAAATTTCCTGTTTTATTCCACATGTAAAACATAATTACGTATAAAACGTGTATATTTGTAATCCCGATAAATTATAATCTCAACTTTTAATCATCGTCGCTATTTATAGCTCGAGTACGAATTCCTGGATATTTCCAATTATTAAACGCTTATCAACTAAAGTTTTCCTCACTCGCGGACACACTTGAAGACGTAATTGAGTACCCGATGACGCGCCGAACGCGTATATGTGTGTGTGTGTGTGTGTCTTGTAATACACGGTCGAGAATTACAAGCAGTTTTGCACCCTGTATCACGAAAATGTGCGTCCCCACTGGGCCAGCTTGTCATAGGTCACGCGATACATACCATGTGATGCCGACAATCTAAGAGGCGTCTTACGACGTCGTGATTATACGCTGGTGCTAAAGGAGGTACAATTTCAGATTAGCTACACGTCGTTCGTACCAGCAACCCGCTTCGAGATGAAGATTCAAGTTTAAATATGGATTTGTGGAGAGTAAAATCTTTCTCGAGAAAAAGTAGAAGACAAAATTAGATTATACTTTTATGCCTTTGCGTTGCAATTTTATACTAATCATTATAATCATATTTTCCAAATGACAACGTAATATATCGCCACCCCTTTTATTAGAAATAAATAAAAGCAATTGTTTATATACAATGACTATATCTAATAACTTTAATATTTTGAAAAATCTTCAAAGTTGATCAAAGTTTGCACAGTGAAGAATCTGAACATCCAGAAGAAATGACATTTTTATTCACTACGTAAGCATTTCTGCTTGTGTGTTACTACGCAATATTCCTTAACAGGTAACGTTCGCTGGTACACGTATCCCTAATTGCAAGATTGCGAGTATATCCGCGGGCAAAATATCTCCTTCTTTCTTGCTAGAGTTCCGTCCGTTCGCAAAAAGAGTCAGTTCGTCACGACCTGCGGGTCATGTACGTAATTTATTTGATATCATTAGAGCGATAAAAATGCGCGATCCAGACGCGATTACCAACGCGGAGGGTCGCGCTTCACCCGTGGCCTCTTCAGGAATAACAGAAGCGGATTCTATGCATTGCTTAGAATACGACCAGCTATGCGGCAGAACCGTGCTTTGACAATTCGAACGGTTCTTCCGTTTGGCGCACCCAGAAAAAAGTTCGTTTGAAATCAAACAAATTTTCTTTGAATTTTGAAACCTCACTAGACTTTCACTCTAAGGGCAATAAATTCATGATGGAACCAACAAATGTTGTCTATTAATTTAGCAGAAACCCCGCTATCTCATAATAGGGCACTTTCGTCTACTACTTCATTTACTTAACGAGACATAGCGGAACTCTTGCCTCACTTTTCAGCTCGAAGGTAGCAGTCTAGTGGTATATAGAAGTCTGTGAGTATAACTAGTAGGTCCTCTCCGTCATTTGTTTCGTTTGCGTCGATCCTGTATGCGCATCCGACATTTTGTTGGTCCAGTCAATGAGAGAAAAGTTGTATGCGTGGTAGTGTAGCTTTCGTACACTACCACATTCAGTATGTAACCAAAGACATGGCGGAATACCTCGCGATCGGGACTGAAAAGATCAAAGGACCGACAGAAAGTAGATCTACTAATTGTACTATGGTACTTGCATCGACTGTACTCACTGAACGAAGTGCTCCTGGCACAGACGAATATATATGACGCTTCCGATTCTACAGCGCGAAAATTAACATGCCCTAGCGATCGCGCCGACGAAAGCGAATTGAAAACCTGCTCGTTAACGCGGGCACTGGACTCTCGAAACGGCGACGCGATCCATTAAAGTCACGTAGCTCCCGGCGCGACGCGACGATGCGCGCGATCGGTGGGAGGTGAAACACGTGTAACGTGAGCACTTTTATGCTCTAATGGCCGGGGAAAACAATAGTTACGGCCGAGCACCTGCAAATGCTGCCGTGAAACGAGCTGCTCGAGCAACACGATTTCGCTCCCTTTCATTAGCGACCAATCGGCAGGCAGTTAATTTCTCACTCGACTGCGAAACGCGACAGGAGTCAACAGCGGAAAAAGAGACGAGGGCAAAACGTGTAATCAAAAATCAACGAACTCACTTTACGATCGTCGGCATTACGTAACAGTTGTCACTAGTGCATTAATAGTATAACCAGTACGTTCACTCTTTGTCGGCTCTTTGATCTTTTCGGTCCCGATCACGTGGTATTCCGCTATGTCTTTGGTCCAAATCCAGCGGCGTTTGTGTGTTACTGAATGTTTGTTACTCAATTATTACTGAAAACAGCGAATAGTCACTGCTTTGCAGTTATAAGTACACCACTGTAATTTTCAGTGGATATACTTATAACTGCAAATCAGACTTCGCAGACACGCAGACTTCTATGCTCTCTAAAAAACAATCAGAGAATTATCACTGAAAACAGCGACCAGTCACTGATTTACAATTATAAGTATACACTCTTGAGTGCACCGCCAAAAATTGGAGGTACACGTTAAAATAAAAAGTATACGTAATTATTATCTCATATATCTTGTACCTTGTGCCAATATACCGAGAAAAATATCCTTTTTCAGCATGTAACTCAAATTATACTGAAAAAATTGTACCTCGAACGTGGCGACACAAGATTAAGAGTGTACTACTGAAAATCGCGCTAGTGGCAATTCCATATAATTTCGCCTCGCGGTAATTTCAAACGAATGCATCTAATAAACGCGCTTCGATCGCGGAACAATGAGCAACGAGGATACCATCCGGGCCGGAACGGAGATAGATAATGGCTCGCCGACAGACAACAAACGAAACGAATTAGCGAACACCGACAATAATGACCTGCAAGGGCGCGGTAAATTTTTCCACCGCGCCCACTTCCTGCACCGGCACGCCGTGGCCGCGCCGCGCGCCCGTCAAAAATCTCAAAACGGGAGGGAGACGTGGCCCCCCCCCCTCTCGTCGGGAATTGCACAAACACGCTGCACGCGAGGAGGAGGGAAGACGGATGGTCGCGGATGTACGGGTATTAACGGAAGAAGGGATAGAGATATGAGAGAAAGAGTCACGCGTATGTACAAGGAATGATACACGGGACGGGCCGGGGGTCGCAGCAGAGAGGATGCAAAGGCGCGCTAAATCGTCGGTAGATACCCGTCTTCCTCGTCCTCTCGTCGTTGTTCCACCCTTACTAACGATCTCGTACGTGGGGGCCTCGCATGGGCCTCGCGTACGCATATATGCCGCTCGCGTACTTAGGTCGCGTGCACATCGGCGGGCGACCAAACGTTGATTGCATATGAGTTCGTTGCAACTTTGTAAACCGACAGCAAACGATTCGAGTAAAAGTTTGCTGACTTACTCAAGATGTAAATCTATTCCGTTCGTTCAATTCTCAGCCCAGCAATTTATACCGAAGCTTTATCTCTTTGATTTATATCACGAAAACGATCGATCTTATTTCTATTTCTGCAACGATATAATAGAAACAAATTTTATATGGAGTTATTTCCCCATTATTGTTTTGTTATAGTAATTATTACGGTGAGTAAACAATGTAGAAACGAAAATGGGTGCAATACACTGGCATTGCGAGAGCAAGAATTTATTATTAACAAGCAGATATTACAGCTCGCGCCGCAACTTATCGCTCGCCAACTGTGCACGAAACCTTACTCCCTACTTCAACGTGTACACCTCCTCACGATGATTACGACTACGATTGCGATGTAAATCGCGGACCTACGTTCAATCACGCGCATACGGGTGTAAGTCTTCTTCCACCAGTGGCCTTCGACTACGCCGCTCGACCGACGTGCTCGCTGCTCTTCTCTCCGTTCTGTGACGGAGGTCGAATCACGCCGTTGGTGATCCGCGCGACAAAGGGACAACAATCGATTGCCATTTCAATTTCGATACCTGAGAGTAACAAAAGATTCGGAGATGCAAACTTTTCTCTGGGCGCGAAGTACTTGCCTTGGCGATCCCGTAAGATATCCTGCACGTCTCGATTTGAGAAAATCATACAATTACTTTGTAACAAATAGGTCGAAACAAACTAATCAGCCGCCATTTTAATTTAGAATAAAATATTTAGACACTAACACCCTGTCACGGCTCATAGTCCTTTATTCCTTCAAATTTGTGTTTATCACATTTGAGCCATGCGAATTTTATTAATTTGATAACCATTTACTTTCAACACAATCCTATAATAGTCACCCTGTACTTGCTTGAATATATAATGTTGGGAATGAATTTAAATTTATCGTTTTTTTTTTCAATCTTTGGGAGGCAAGACAGTGACAAATAATTTCTCGCGTGACGAACTAAATATTGTAGAATTATCTTTCATTGTACTTGTTAATTATAATCTTGTTTCATTGTACACATTGTGATTTTCTATTAATTTATTTGGTATCCTTGTTAAGTCTGTAATCCCGATTATCGGTTGATTCCTTTTAGAGCCTGCTTGAAAAGGACCTAAACCCTTGATCGAAACGTCGCACTTAATTTTATTTTATTAAACACGTGCCAGTTAAGGTCGACTAAGACTTATTTACTGTTATTTGTTACTGGCAACCCAAAGAGATTTCTATTGTAGAATTAGTTCGTCCTTGCGATCATAGATACGATATTTCGACGGCTCGCCTTGACACGTTCAGTCCGGGATTGCGCCACGGTTCCCCGTGTCCTTCGAGCGGCCGAACGTGACTGTGGTACTCGCAACATCAGTGAATTACGTCCGCGTAATTATTCGCGAGCCGATTAGTATCAAGTCCGCTCGACCCGCGTCTCGATCAGAGCGACGCCGTCGTAAAGCAATCTCCGCTATTATTCGTAAACGCCCGATCGTTTCAATTGTGTGTCGAACGTCGGCGACGGTGTCGAGACACAGCCTCCAATTGCGCCGTCCACTTTTTCGCCTAACACATCTCGAAAGTACGAACTCCCGTCGTGCAGCGGTCGGCAGGTCGCGAGATCGTTTTTGCACCACGCTTTCCAGGTATCTTCCTGAGTCAGCCTACATAAGGTTCCTCGCTAACTCCGTCTCGTGAGGATTCCACTTTTTTTTTGCAAAAGTTCTCCCTCTCGCCGATGTACCTGGCGATGAGGCAGCACGCTACTGGTTCCCGGAGAACCAGCCGTCGATAGGATATTCGAGTTTATCGTTTCCTGTCGTTTTATGGCCTCCCTTCGACTTCTCACTGCCTACCCACCCCACCTTCCTCCTCCCGTCCGCCCGCTGTCCGACCTCGTTTCGTTATTTTACCTATATCTCCGCAAGACACAATTCTTTGGTGCCTCGGAACATTTCGTTGAAAGACGACTTATATTTTTAGCATCTTGAAATTCTCGATTCGACGAAACTTTGCTAGTTTTAATTCTGCACGAATTCAACCAGCGCGTCGTATAGCAATTATAAAGTTCATAAGTTTCTAAAGTAACAGGGTAAGCTCCTCGAAACGTAGATATTAAAGATAATTGAGGCTAAAAAGGTATTGCATGTATGTAGAAATAACAAGTCTGCGCCGAAATTTGTTTAGAACCACTATTAGCCAAACACGAATTCCTCCCGCAACGATTACTCAAATTCTTTTCGTGTGAACAATATCCCCGGCCCGGCATAAAGAAACGCCGAACGCTAAAATTCTCACAGACACCGTCTCTCACTTTGCAACTTTTTCTTACGTGTAGAAAATAGTTCCTTTGCTACATCGGCGCGGGTCGATGGCCGTTAAACGCGCTGGAGAAACCGGCGTATGCACGCGAAGTGCTCGGCCGCTAGACGCTTCGGGAGGATAGGAGGAAGAAGTTGGGATCGTGACAAAAATGAACTTTCATTAAATTGCATTGCCACAATCGGGTTGACGCGCCACTGACTCGATGTACGAGTATACACGCGGTCTAGGTAATTTTGTAATTAAAGACGATATTACGAGGGTACAACAGTAAAAGAGTTAATGATCGCGGTCCATGTTGGCCCTCTTCCTCCGTCGCTTTCCGATAAGGAAATTCCCGAACTCACGTGTGGTAAAATCATCATTGCGATTAGATAAGCAATGCTTTTCATGAAACTGATATCGTTATGTAATTTTTCGCACAATGTAGCCGCTTCAGGGAATTTTTCGAGTTCTGAGATTAATTGCTCTTCGTATGGAAGCAGAATAAATTAAGCGCTATATTAAAGAAACGCGCCTCTTCCTTATTCTATGCGGTATTTATATTAGCAATATTTCTGAACAAACTTATTACACCCATAAGCTGTTATTAATACTTAATAGCTTAGTAGAATGTAACGTTAAATGTAAATCGCGGTCGAAACAAGTAAAATTAAAGTAATAAAATATGTGAAAAAATTCGAGATGATCATAAATGTTGAAAAGAAGCTGTGTCAGCTGTAACATTAATAGCATATGAGGGAATCTCTATTGGCGAACGTGCAGAGTATCTCATACGACAGATTAACACAGATTCTTGTCTAGACGAATCGAGAGACGGAAACGGCCGGTAGCATTCTAGACATTGGAAACACTCAGAGAACATCCAAATACAAGATTATCTATTATGTTGCGCTAAAGAAACAGCGATTTATGTAACGTACACGCATAGACGAGCTAAAGAAACAGCGATTTATGAAACAAACACGAATAGACGAGCAATCAACGAAGAATAAATCAAAGAAGATCAACAAAGATGTAAATAAATCGAGTTACTTTATATCATCAATTGAGAGAAAGAGAAAGTTTAAAAGTTTCTTTAAACTAAATAAACTTAGCGTTATGTAGTTAGAAGACTTTGTATCATAATATACAGGGTGTTTCCTTAAAATTGAGCACGTAGAATATCTGTTTCCTTTGATGACCTTTGATGAACTTATAATTATTATGTAGTTGAATCTGTCTTTTATAAGCTACATCACTGCGTTAATGAAATCTTATAAAAGGTAACATTAAAAAAAATTGTCGCTTATCAGAATATCAGTTCCCTTCAATCGAACAATTTTCGTCCTTTGACATTTTTCGTATCATCAAAGGAAACAGATATTCTACGTGCTCAACTTACAGGAAACACCCTGTATATAACGTATATTTAATATAAAAAATACCTAATAATATATAATAAAACTAATATAGCGAAATTGATTGATCCATATCGACTGACAGTATTACGTTCTGATTACCGTGTAATAGACTAAGTTTCTCTAAATACTAAAGAAACTTGAAGGGACAAGCATTATCAAAGAATCCCGAGAGATGCACGTCTGCGTTTTTCTAGAAATCACAGTACGAACCGGACCAGACTGCAAGACGCTGAATCTAGTTGAAGAAATATAAAAACACACTGCTAAGAGAACCAAAGCACGCGTGGGAAAATGGATGGTGGGAGAACGCATCGCGATCGATTAAAGTGCAGATGATTACTTTGAAACTTATGACATTGCGATTGCTGATGTGGCAAGTGTTTGTAAAACGATTGCCTGAATGGAATATATAATTTCCGGATTAAACGAGAGTGCAGGAAGTGCTTCTAGATATGTAAAGTTGAAACACTAAATTGCTCCAGGAGATTCGCGCTAATGTAAATAATAAAAAATATTGACTTTATGAATTAATTTCAACTCAATTTCAACAGATAATTTCAGAATTAATATCGCGTGAGACGTTCAACAATATATTAAATAATTATTGTAAATAAAACTGATTCAAATTATCGCATGTTTACTAGCTGAGAAATCCACTATGAATATCCGCTATTAGTCCTACCAGTCTATTATGATCTCGAAGCTGATTTTGCATCGCGTGACGTTGGCGTAACATTTTACGAGAATTTACGCAGAGAAACCCAGTGACGTTTGCTCTATTTCGCGAAAAATTAGGGCGCGTCGCGCGGCACAGAGAAATTTCCGGCGAACGAGACGCACTCCTATGGGACCCAACACAGCCAGGCCCTCAGCTACTGGCAAACAGTAAAGAAAAGTACTCGGTAGACTAAACTGCGGTCATTTATATGTGTCCAGAATTTCACTAGAATTCACTAGCATTTCTATCCGAGATGAAGCGCACTATTTCAGAAATTGCCATCTATTATATACATCAGATACAACGTACCTAAATATAACGTCTTACAATAGATGCATCGTTCCTTTTGCTTCGGTACCGCGCTTGATTAATATTGCACTTCATTAGTACTGATTTCAATAGTCATCGTAAAACGAGATAAATCAGAGCGGGACTAGCCTACGCCGCGCATTACAAGGCGGCACATTTCGCGTTAATAAGAGCCTTGAACTCCACATGGCGAACACGCGCTTACATCGGCATAGTATTTAACCGCGATCGACTCCCCCGCTTTACATGATCGCGCTGCGACGTGAGGCCTCCATCGGCCCTCCCACGGGAATGAGATGTGCGTCGTCGGGCCGCGCGTGCTGTGTAACTCTAATTAATAGTCAGTTAAAAGCCAGGAGTTGTCCGTTCGGACGCCGATGTACGCGCCCATTTAATTAATTATGTACCGGCCGGCGGACCGGCTGGTGTTACGAGCGCGCTTTTTGCAGACGACGGTGCCCGTCAGGAAGGCGTCGCATCGCGGCCGAGGCAGTCGTCGACCAGGGTGAAAGACAATGGGCTCGTTACGGATTCGCCGGTGCTGTTTTCATGTGCGAGAGACGTAATGTGCAATTTGCTCCGTGCCGCTCGCAACGAAACGCACTCGGCAAGTAGATTGCAGACGGACCGAATGCGCAATGAACGCGAACAGCGCGCGGATAGATCCTGCGTTGATTAATAATCGCCGAAGGAAACTTAATCGCGTCGGCGGAAATAATGAAAAGTGGATTATTTTAGATGCTCGTGATTAAGAAATATAACAATTAAAAGGTAATTGTTCGATGAAATTTGTTTCGAGTAATCGGACAATATTCATAGCAACGTGCCTCATTTTCACTGACACATCCCTTTATTCCGATTATACCTTGTTATGCTCTTGATTGCACTAATTTTCGTCTCAGCGAATAGCGAATGACTAAAAAAAGAATGTTTTGAAATACACAATTCTTCGTAACGTCGAAGGAGATATTTATGCGTGCGTTACGTGTTAAAATTAAACTAATTAATAAAATTAATTATGTAAGTTAGTACATAAAAAATAAGCATTTTGTTGCAACTTTTTTCTCGCGACGAAAACTTTGCCGCGGTTAGGAATTATCGTTTTTAATCACATCAATAATGTGATAATCGAAACGCTTTGAAGTTGTTCTCTTCACAATTAGCGAAGATTATACTTAGGTTTCCGCGAAGTAACAAAGCTAGCGCCACACTATGCGCAATTCGTGATTCGCAGGATATCATTTGCGTTAATTTGGACAACTTTTAACTTTACCTGTTATTACAGGACTTGTATCATACCTAAGTCTACAATTAGTCAAGTTCAATATTAGTAAAAAAAACCATTGTGTTCGTGCCAATTGCGCACGGCGAGTCGACGAATTGTTCCTCCACACTATTTCACGAATATGCGAATCACGAATCGCGCATAGTGTAGCGCTAGCTTTAGAGGCACGCGAATTATTTGCGCTCTCCCGCGCTCCCTTGCGACCACGTATCGCGCTGCACACCAATGCGCTTCGCTCGAGTTCAGGTTTCGCATTGACGAGGCGAATTCTGCGTGAGGCACGCCGGATGCCGGCAGCGGCGTCTTAATAAGCGGAAATTCCAGCGACCTTGACGCCTCCTTGCCGATAACAACGTTGAAGATCATGATGGTCAGAACGATAATAAACCGATAATAAACCATCGCTAATGAACACTCGCGCTTTATCCCTTTCCGCAATATCATAAGAGAGCGATCCTTCGTCGATAAACTAAAATAATATAATTCCGAATGTGTTCGGATTCCTGGCAACGCTCGAGGTTTTAATATTCATATTTTAAAAAAGCGGTTGTATTTAACGTCTTCTGGACGCGTGAGTTCTCTACAACCGTTAAAATACTATTACAGATTGGACAAATAATAAAGTAATAAAAACTTTTGCAATCTCTGACCTGCGAAATGATATAATCGATCCACCGTATACAATTACCAACTCGAATGATTCACTCACCTGTAACAAAAGAAAAATATATAATTAATAATATATAATTATCAATCACATTGATAAATTTACTAAATTTAACTTTTGGTGGAGGGAAGAGTCGCCAATGCGAGCCAAACGCAGATATTCGTGCGAAAATGTCCAAAATGTAGCTTTTTATCGAATTTATTAACCAATCTTCAAACGTTTCGAGCCATTTTCAAAAAAAATTTATAAAAACTTAGATTTATGGCGTTAGGAATATTAAGAATAATGCCTTTAGGGACAAAAAGTTTGACGCTTAAATACATTACAGTCATCCAGAGTTATCATCTGACACGTTCACATGAGTCTCCAAATGGTGAAAGCCATAAAGAGAGAGTGAGAAGTCTAATTATATAATAATATAATAAAAGAACAGAGTTAGAAATTGAAAATTAAAAAATGTTTTCGACACTCACGATGAGCAGTAAACAACTAACTCATGTCAAAACAAGAAGGTATATGTGTAAATGTTAAGAGGTGTACTTAGGTATATGACATTATGGGACCGTAATAATAAATAAAGGTTGCCAAAACTGGATTTAAGTAGGTAATATAACTATAAAGGCGCAAATTTCATAAATTTAATTTCAGAAATAAGTACTAAATATAAGTAAATATAAAATTATACAAATATAATTCTGAAAAATAATAGAAGAGATAAACAACGTCGTTATTTTTACGACACATTGTAAGACAACTTGTGTCTCTGGTAGTAACCTTTCCCGTAACTTTTAAATAATTAACTGCTTTGAATTGTCGCAATAATAATTTTATGATCATTAACGTTGACTTATCTCGAGACAATAAACTTGAGACAGTAAACTTCAACTTCTTAATGAAGTCGATCTACACGTCTGAAGTAAAAGATATCAAAACAAATATGTACATCACGCGTATCACGGGCTCTCTACTGAAAATTTTTATTAGCGTGAATGTTCGCCGTAGTAAAGAAAGCTACAAACGACGGTTGACAATCGGTAGCGAAGTTGAATCATTACAATATTTGTTCACGTAAGGCACGTACGACCGACGAAGTCGTTTTCTCTTCCCTTCTCACTCGTATCCAATCCTCAAATATATCAATGATCACCGACCGAGAGTACCGAAACATGTCAAATATGGACACTGCACTTGAAATGCCAGACGAGACACCTTGAAGTACATGCCGGGCCCTAAAAAGTATCCTACGAGTTTATATTTTTTCACGTACGCTTTCGGACTTGTGTAATTCTAAATCTTGACAAATGAAAGAAATGTTCACCTCGAAAAAAGTTCGGATATCCAAATTAAGCTCGATATCTCAAATTATGACTCGAATATTTCAAATACACAGTTCTACAAGATGCAAAGGACTCTTTTAAGCAATATTTACTTAAAATTTATTTGAAGATTGGAAAATACGGAAACTCAAGGCAAAGAGTGTTAAGCGTGCAAAAGTGGCGAGGAAAGAAGAAGAAGAGAAAAACGTGACTGCGGGGCTTTCCAGGAGCAAGCCAGAGATGTACGAGAATGGTTAGAGGTCATCAACATCGCAACACCATCGTGTTTCTGACCTCGTTGACTGCGCACGCCAGATGACTCGGTAAACAGGAGAACTTCTTCCCGGGTGCAAACCCAGACGAAGTCCCATCAGGATTGAGAGTCTGAATGCGTTCATTCGCGCGCCAAGATTAAACTTTGCAAGGTTGAACATAGTAATTTTCTGCTACAAGTAAAATACTTCTATAATTGTATAGCCCTCTAATTGCGTTCTTAATATGAAGTACTGTGTCTGAAATCTTCTGATATATTAATAGAAAATATGTGTCTAATTCTTGCTACAGGAACATACACGCGTACAGGATAACCATTAAAATCGTGTTGAAAGTAAATGGTTATTACTTCGTAACAAACTGATCGAAGAAAATGAATCTACCGCCATTTTGTAGAGGAAACTTGTCAATTTTATTAACATACGTATAAAAGATATATATAATGTCTTAATAATTTAAATGCACCTTATGAAACAAAAGGGATAAAAATTTGCTTGCGCACATAAATTAATGATTTTCGAAATGTCCGTCAGAATCGGCTACAGAACTGCAAACGTTTTTGAAAACTGAAACACATTAGCCAACGTGGCTGTAGAAATGTCGCGAATGTATTTTTGAATGTTACTTTTTAGTTCTTCGATGTTTTTGGTTGTACAGCGTAACATTGATCTTTCAGGTAACCCCAGAGGAATAACATAAGAGACTCATTTTAAATTATTAAAACATTATATATAGTTTTTGTACGTATGGTAATAAAATTGACAAGTTTCCTCAACAAAATGGCGGTTGATTAATTTGCTTCGACCTATTTTTTACGCAGTAATAACCGTTTATTTTCAACCCAATCCTAATGGTCACCCTGTATTTATAAAATCTTACATAAAACTGGTTCAGAAATGTTTAAAACGAATACTTTCGAGATCTACGAGACCTGCTTTAAATATAAAATAATGTTCAAGTTTTCAAAATTAAATGTCTAAATAATAAAAAGTAGATGTTATCCGTTTCACTTATCCGTGATTCGAAGCGCTTCAAATATCCGTTGAAATTGTTTCCGCGAACCGTTGTAAGCTGTTATATAAACGATTAATGACGTGTGCGTGGAGAGATATTTCGAATCAAGTCGAAATACTTCGCAGGTCCTTACGAAAGAACGACTGATCGTAGCCATTAATAACGCGAGGTTTCAAAAAAAAATGTGACACTTCTTTCGAAACAGGAAGACACGAAGCGGGGAGCACAAAGCGATATTTTAAAGGCGCAGCTTTAATCGAGAAAAATTTTTTTGACACATCAGCGCAAACCGCGAGTCATGCCACTTGCCACCAGCCCTAACCGTTAGTTACGTCCTCTTGACCATCGAGTTTTAAAGTGACTCTCCCTCCCGCGCCGCAACGCTCCCTTAATCTTTTCTTTTTTTTTGTTGGCATAATTGCATATAATAATAGCTTTATTCACGAGCGCGAGCGTAATAACGTTTTAATGGTACCGCGCTGGTTTTTACAGTGGCCATTGTGTCCTCTCTGGTCACATAATGATCTTCTGATTTCACACGGGTTTTATCATTAAGGTCTCTTCTCTCGCTTACTTTCCGCATCAAAAGTGGAACTTGATTTTTTACAGCGTCTTAATGGCCCCCGCGTCTTGCGCTTTGCGTCCCGTTAATTTTTCCATGGAAACGTCAGAAGCGAAAATTTATGCGTTTCGCCACTCTAGCTTGGATAATGCGAGGAAATGTAATGCCATCTAAAGATCCTTTTAATTTCTTTCTTCGTCGGATAGTTGACACGAATAATACAGTAAAAGTGCTTGAATTGTTGCGTGCCTTGTTAGAAGTTAACCGTATATAGTGTGTATTAGCGATAATCGGGTAGCGAGCGCTTAGAAAGGACTCGTGCGAGATTCGTTCGCTTTGGTAGTCCCACATTGACGCGTTTTTTCGCCCGCCAAGAAATAGATCACCCGCTAATTGGCTTGAAAAGCACGGCGGTTCCCGCTTGCCGATCGTGAGAGGCTCCGAGAGATTGACATTACGATCGAATCATAGTGCAACGTTCGCACACGCGGACTCCGGAAGATCAGTAAACGCGTGTCGTCGGGTCACTTGGCAGTGCGATCGAGAGAATGAACGCGCTCTCGAGTTCCGCGTAATGATCATTGTTCTCCGCATATATTTATCAAACAAATAATGAAATCGATACGTCGCATAATGAAAATAATAATAAAATGAACAAACTTAAGCCAACGGCACACAACACTATTTTTCCTACTGGGTTGCTTACAAGAGCCTGATCTAAAACTCAGCATCCTTATTGGCTCACGTAAGCAATCAAGTAGGAAAACTCGTATCGTGCGCCGCGTTAGTTTCAAGAATAAAACTGATATTGAAAATGTAAACTCCTGTAATAACGAAAGACTGTACATTCTTTTTATCGATATTTACAGAACAAATTTACACGTGCGTTCCCGTGGAAAATTGTAATGGAAGCTGTAATGGAAAAGAGTTAAATTTTTATTTGTCTCACTGGAACGGTTTAAATGCCGTGTGTTTTCAACCTGCCCACTTGGCCGTAGCGTATTTATCACCGCCATTTCTCGTCGAGCGACTCGGGGCATAAACGAGCCGCGGAGAGCTAAGAACCGTGGGACACTATATCAATTTTGCATTTTACTATCAGCGAACGGCGGCCCGGATCGCCTTTTGCGTTCGCGACTCGAAACAACGAGCGCGCGCCCCGCGCGGATAACGTCCGGCTCGAGTTTCTCAAACTTTCACCGGGCTCGCCCAACTCGCTCACATAGACCATCGATAAGAACACGCAGCCCGGGAAAATCGTGACTCCGATATCGGCCCGGGCACACCGGCTGCGCGCCGCGGTTCCGCGAGGCAGCCATGCGCGAAGTGACATCGGCATATGCCCGGTCTCTCGCGCGCGCATACAGCGTTTCCCCGCGTGATTACGTTTTACGCCAAACGCTCGCTCTAGCATGACCTCGAATGCCGGCTGGACCGAGAGAGCAGGGAACGAGAGGCGTAAGTTAATGGTGGCTCGTTGCACGCGCTGCTTCCGGGCTTGTCGGCGCGCTTAGTATCTCGCGATAGACAAATCTAATTTCTGTTAACTATGTCTATGATAGAACGTAAGCATCCCTAACGAGCATCCAATTATGGTACAATGTCGTGTGATTATATAATATAATATGCGATTTCAATGAACGTTAGATACCTTCGTACAAAAGATACAGGATGGCCATTAGGATTGTGCTGAAGGTAAACAGTTATTACTTCGTGACAAATAGATCCAAGAAAATGAATCAACCGTCATTTCGTAGAGGAAACTTGTTAATTTTATTAACATACGTATAAAAGATATATATAATATCTTAATAATTTAAATGCACCTTATGAGACAAAAGAGATAAAAATTTGCTCGCCCGCATAAATTAATGATTTTCGAAAAAGTTGTCCGTCAGACTCGGAACCGCAGAACTGCAAACGGTTTTGAAAACTTTGAAACACATTAGCCAACGTGGCTGTAGAAGTGTCGCGAATGTATTTTTGGATGTTACTTTTTAATTCTTTGATATTTTTGGTTGTACAGCGTAACATCGATCTTTCAGGTAACCCCAGAGGAATAACATAAGAGGCACATTTTAAATTATTAAAACATTACATATACTTTTTGTACGTATGGTAATAAAATTGACAAGTTTCCTCTACAAAATGGCGGTTGATTAATTTGCTTCGACCTATTTGTTACGAAATAATAAACCACTTACTCTCAACGCAATCCTAACGGTCACCCTGTAGAAATATTGTGTAAGATGTAACGCGTTGATAAATAAGAATGAAAAAAAAGTGCATTATCCAACGGCAGGGGAAAGAAGGAGGCAATTTTATAATCTATGAAATAATAACGAAGAATCAAGGAAGCTATTAACATGTTTATATTATTAAGAGCAATTGCGGCTCCCACGTGCGGGATATGTCCTTCCTTTCAATGTAGATCGTAAAGTCAAACGAGAAACAACATTTATGGATAGAGACCGTAATAGCTACCAGGACTAATAGTACACGCGACGCTAGTTTTTCAGATGGCTTCGTGCGAGGGCCATTACGAAAGCGTGAGAAGGGTGAGTTGGTACTGGTAGCTCTCTTGGACCAAGGGCTCGCGCTAATTACGTCATTATGCGGGACAGGGTGGATAGCTCTAACGAACCTGCTGCGCTCCGCAACGTGCTCGTCCTATGAATAGTGATGAGTATATAACCAGCAACCAATTACGTAGCATTATAATAGTAAGCCCGCTCAGTGACCCCTTTTGCATAATAATTAAAAATATTTTCGAGATGCGCTTTTTCGAAAGCTCTTTCCCCGCTTATCTCTAATACTCGAGCATCGATACGGAATCAACCCTCTTTAATCAATAAAAGCGCCTCTAAAAGTTGCATGTAGCCGAGGCTTATTTGCCTTAAGGTAAAAGAGGTCGAACTGCAAATACACAATTTACTCCTACTTTAAAACTGATAGTGTCGGGAATTTCTACTTTTGTCAATTTAGCATTGAGGTCCTTTTTAAGTGGGAGCTAAAGAAAATTTTTAGAATTAAAGATTCAAGGGAGGAGTAAAAAATATGTCATCAAAGTAGGTTATTGCTGGTCTATGTAGGTGTATAGATCAGCTAAGTGGATGTAAATTATCCTTAAAAGTGTCAAAATAGTAATCTTTTAAAATTAGAGAAACAAATCTAAGAAATTATGATAATGGGAATATAAGACGACGTAATGACGTTAAAATAAAGCTAAAGAGATAAACGTGGTCTGCATGCATACCTTAATATCTTAAAGCATAGTTATATACATCTGTAGAATTGTGAAATGTAATTTCCATCACGTTCGCGCAAAAACTATTCTCGAGCGAGTTGTCGATATTTGAAGTCTAATTGACCGAGAAATATTTTCCTATAAGAAAATCACCGTTCATATGCATTTGCGTTAGGAAATGAGATTTCCACAAGCGAGCTAATCGAACATTTCGAAATTTCTCTCTAACCACAGCAGCGCGAATCTATCGAACGGGGAGTGGGCCTAAATACTAAGCCGGTATCTATATCATTGTTGTAAGTTGCGATACGCGCGAACGTATCATTATCATAATCGTCAGCGGCCCCGCATACGGTCCGAAGAATCGGCCGGAGATCCTCGGAGAGGCCTGCCGGGGGCCTAATCGCGATAATGGCCCGGAATCACTTCGTGACCGCAGAAACGGAAAACGTCCCGTCCGATCCGAGACGAGAAAATAGAGCCGAGTTGTCGATCGATCGATCACCCACACTTTTGCGTCCATCCCGACGCGGATTGACCGATCATTGAATGCCAAGCAAAAGCCTGTTGCACCGCGCGTCTTTATCGTCGTTGCAAAATCTCGATGTGATTATAATGGACAAGGCAGTGCTTGCTTGCTTGCTCGCGAGGGCCACGGAGTTGCATTCGAAATGATTTTGCATGCACGATAACGAAACGGAATTGTTACAGCATTCTAAGCAGTACGTTTCTCGCGAATCTTACGATTTCCATTTCTATTCGGAAACGTTCGCCACACCCAGCGCGCTTATGTAACAACAATTTACGCAAGACAACGACAGACTTTCGTTCATCTTATTTTAATACTCGCATTCGAGAGGCGGGAAGAGGTAAGTTGAGAAGCGGATTCTTCGCTGGGTAGAAAAACAATATGGAAAAGGCGGTACGGATAGGAAACAGTGCAAATAGACGTTAAAATAACGAAGGCGAAGCGGGTGTACCGTAAAGATAAATGCAACGAGATAACAACAAAGTAAAAAGGCCCGTCGCTGTACGTGACACGTAGCAATTACTCTCGACGCAATAAAATCCAATCGATCGTTTTGCACTCTTCAAGATTTATCCATGCCCTCCACTTACCTAATTAAAGAAGTTTTTTTTATTCCTTTATCGCGGAACGAATAATTATGCCTGACGTGACAAGCGTGATATTATTTTGCAACAAGACCAGCTGGATACGTTAAAGCAAACGTGTGCAAGAAACAAAGCGGATATTAATCAGAACGTGAATAAATCATCGAATAGAAGATCGGCAAATTTGTTGTCTTCAAACTGCATCTAACCTTCTCAATTTAATGCAAACATTATTTAGATATTAAAATGGACAGAACAAGGTTTCGTTGGGTAAACATACACAGCAACAACGAGATATTATATAATTAAATTTAGTCCCGTATAAATTCACCATTCACAGTCCACGATCCGCGATGACATAACAAACTTCAAGACCTAATGTTTATCCGTAACGAAGATAAATCACATTTATCCCAACCGGATAACTGCGATTGATTACTCTCCTCGCATCGCAAAATCAATTCTTTTGCAACCACTAACGACTACTAGGTGCGACTAGATAATGTACTAGAATTACGAGGAATAAGCACGAAAAGATGCACGGTGGAAGAAGAGAAGTAGGCTGGACCAAGAGGGTTACCCTCCGGATCGTTAATAACACGGCGGGCCCCGGTGGGTCCCTCTTCAGGTATGCCGGTCTCGAAAAGCACCTTCTTTCACGGCGAAACGTTACCATCATCGAATCGGCCACTTCTAGGCACCTTAGCCTCTCTACGCGCCTCCCTACACGCCTCCGAGCACGAGCGCGTTTAATCATAGTTTCGTATGGTCCATACGGCACGAATAACGAACGTGTATGGGGCAATCCGTGGCTCGGGGACTCGCGGATCGTAGACGAGGAGCGGGGTCGAAGAATTCGAGGCGAGCGAACTGGTCGGCAGTCCGGATTTTTACACGAATAGAAGAAGTACCGGACGATGGGGCAGAGAGGCGAACCGGGTGGGAAGAGGGGGAGAGGGAGGGAAATGGGCCGCGTTAGTCACGAGAGGTGAATGAAGCGGCCGGCTGGCCACTCGCGAGAGAGGCCTTCTCCCCTCGCAAACTCATAACTCCGGATAGTCCTGGACGTCGTTAACGCGCGGATCGAATCTTTCCGAGAAAAGTCAAGGGATGCGGCGACACGGATCGTAATTGTTCGGAAAACATTGATTGGGAAGCGCAGTTGAGAGACGGTAATTTTTACAAACCAATCTTTAGAAAAGAGAAACAAGAGGGGAGAAAGAGCGAGGAACCTGTTCTATGTTCTGTGCACGATAAGACCTCGGCATTTTCGTTCCCTCGACATTTTGTTGACGCAACGGGTGGAACGAATCAATCCAGCGCCGGATGTTCATTAAGAGACACCATCATGGTCCTCAGCAAGATAAATTATAAGCTTCGCCGGATTATCCGATGATTAGCAAATAGAACTTTAATACCTAGCAAAAGTAGTATGAGGTCTGTACGTCAAGATGACTCGCGATAAATCGTGCCGTTGAACATACTCGCCAAGCTGCTCGCGATGTGTATCGCCAAACCTGTATGGCAGGAGTTTGATTCTTTCCTCGGACAATTAGAGACATAAATGAAACGAGCGCGCTTGAGCCACGTAGAGAAGATCTGCCTTCATATAATGTCGTATTTATTATATTATACATTTTATTTAACATCTTTGAAAAGTCGATAAAAGTTATTTTATTTTGATAAAATAAGCGATTTAAAATTTAGTACAAAAAGAATACATGAAGGACGATAATATTGTAATACTGCCTTTGAGAAAAATTCAATCGTAATTATATCGAGAAAGAGCATATTTCGTATAAACGTTGGGCCTTAACTTTCCACAAGCTTAGAACGGGTAACGTAAAAAAAAATTAGATACGAACAGAGCGTTCGTGTCCTAGCTACCTCGTCGAAAGAGGGAAGTCTGGGCCTTACCAGTGCGGAATAACAAATGAACCTAGTGGGCCTGCCACAGTGCCGCTCCGAAGTCGAAGAAAGTAACGCTGGAACCGGCTCGGCCGGGGCATACTAATCGTTCTATGAAGGACGAAGGGAAAGGAAGGCCAGAAACAAAAAGAGGCATCCCAAAGGAGGGCTGGAACACTCGATGCGTTATACAGGGCGGATGAAAAACAAGATCCTAGTAAACTCGGCAGGTTCGAAAATAACCAGGAAACGCAACGTGTGAAAGGGGTTTAGTTTTCAAATAAAATTCTAAGATTAAATTAAGCTCATTTGTTGATTCTGAAGGTAAGATTAATCGTGTCAGATTATACTGCGATAGAAGCTTAAACTGCGACCAGTAAATGACGTACGACCTAAGCAGAAAATAACAACCGCTGCTGCAAAACTTTCCACGCGAGAGAGATTGATGTTTACGAGTCACCCGTTAGACAATGGAATCTGTTTCTCGTTTCGGCGGCCACACGCCACTTATTACGGCACAGTATGTTCGAGGGAGCGCATCCACTTAGTGCCCCGTGCAGCCGAAACTTCTCGGGGAGAGATATCCGCTTGGCTGGTCGACTAGTTCGACCCTGGCACGCAATATGACCCAGGATCAGGATAGTTGCCATTACAGATTTTACCACGTAGAATAATATTCGTAAAGGCCTGTGTCCACGACGCTAGAACTTGATCCAAGTTCCAGGTTGCGAGAAATGTGTGGCCGATGTGTAGCTACAGCTGCAAGTTGATTGGCTACACATTTCTCGCAACTGGAACTTGGACCAAGTTCTAGCATCGTGGACACAGGCCTCAAGCAAATGTAGACAAGTCTAGAACACGAGTTTCTCTAATAGTTCGAGGGAATCGCCTTATATCTCTCCGCGCTAATTCGCAAAATGCGACACGTTCCTGAGGCTTTTTTTTTCGCGACGAACGAAGGGATCGCAAGAGACGTTTGCGAGCGCGAGTTACTTGCAAACGCGAATCGCGCAGGTGCATTTTACCGCCTCATATATCGTGACGGGCTATTAAAAAGGAAAGACCACATTGCGGATTTTTTAAAGCAGCCAGTTAAACGGACTGGTTCGTTCGCGACGCAAGCGCGCGCATGTTAGGCTTCGTTCTGATTATAATTCGAGATTTCCAACTCGCGCGTACTGGTTTTGATTCCGGTTTGACGATGACGTACTTAACTGCGACGAGCTGCGAGTGCGACGTGAATGCGAGAGGACGCTCGCTTTTCCATTCCAGTGCCCAGATTGTATTTCGACAGCCCATCGAGAAAGGTCCTCAACAATCATTCGTCACAACAATATTCGTGCGAGCGGTGTCGATCGCGCGTATCGAAAAGTGTATCCCAGATGAAATAGTCACGATAATAAGAACCGAGAAGATGAAAGAGATGTAAATAATCATTAGTGAAAAGAACTTTTGCCGAGAGAAATATTGAAATGAATAAATTTAGAAATTTTCATGCGACTACCAGCCAGTGTTGAAGAGCACAACTGCTCACGGTTTTCCTCCTTTAAAATAAATAAGCACACCAATGACGCTTATTCATTTTGCAGCAACTCCGCTATCTCATATTAGGAGCCTATCCCGTAACAGGGCACTTTCTTCTGTATATTTGATATACGTATTAAAACTATTCAAAGATATCAAAAAGAACATTGTATATAAAAGGTCTAAATCTTTCAGACACCATAAATAAGAATGCACAGAAAAGACGAAGAAAGAATGCCACCAATCCCTTCTAATCGACGGGAACGAGTGGACACGCATTCAAGATACAGGCCGTGACTCGAGGCATGTAATCAGCTCTTCCTTCAGCTCTTAAACACCATGGTGCCACGCGGTATTCCAATGCCATGCCGGGATACCATCGATGATCACGGACCGACGGCTGGCCGAATCCGTAGATACAGACATAGACGTACGGGGAGACGAAGGGGGGAATATAACGGCGGGACAGACTCCGGGAGGCCTGATGCGCTCTCGATTCTAAATCACGATTCTTTAAATACAGAACCCGGCCGAATGTGTACGCACGATTAGACGGTAGCTTCTCTCTACGTCCGACGTCAGACTATCGCCGGCAGGGAAAAGGGACGAAAAGAGACCGAGACTCCTGTGCAATTACACCGCAGGTGGCTGCGGGCCGAGCGCGATGACTCTGGGACTACCTATCCGGGGCACGGCGGCGAGGAACACGTGGTGATTAACGGAGGGGTCGTCAGAAGGATGTTTCCGATAGATACCGGCCGTCTTGATCGAGAGGAGAATCGTTCTCCCGGCTTAATTATTAATCTAACGCTCTGATTATTTTCAGCGGCGTTAAGATTAACCAGTCTCTCTCCTTGACTTGATTTACATTATCCACGCTGCCGTGAGTGACAAACGGCAATGTCATCATTCATATGCAAACAATCCTCCCCGAGCAGATACAGACGTCATTCATACGCACATGTCGCAGCAGTTAAAGCGCTGGTGCGCCTCTGCAGGCTGAGCGCCGTCGTCGATTCTCGAAATTTATCTCCGCGGCTCCCTTCGCTCTCGAGACCGAAGCGTGAATAGAGCTTGATGCTGAAGCGCGACGCCGGTTCGAGTACTTGGCTTGTTTACGAGATTTTTTTTCCAGCCGTAAACAGAACTCGGGGCCCGTACAATGGCGGGTACGAGCGCACGGAGCCGCTTTAAAAACGCAGATCCTATTGCCGCGGATGACACGAGAAACGAGAGCCCTGTTCCCGATTTGAATTTGCGGCATAACGAGAAACGGGCGAGGAGCGAGAAAGATGAGGGAGAGATAAAGGACGGGGGCGTGGGAGGGTTTCGCTCTGGACGGATAGGAATTACCATGCGAAAGGAGCCCGACCCTCCCAAAAGCTTATGTTTATTTCAATTATCGTCGTTCCTACCCGCGTCCCTCTCTCCACTCTGGGCGGATCGCCGAAATAAGAAAAGAAAAACAATAAAATAATGAAATAAAGAACGACGGTGGTAGGGAGGAGCGGCATGACGATGCGAACGACGACAACGTTTAATATTCCTCGCGGCTGAGCCGCCCGCTCTTTTTCGTTCCTCTCGAGACGGCTCAACAATCTCGAGCGAGCGATACGTTAAATATTCTAGATCGGTGACATTCAGATGCGCTGCCGCGCCGAAAAAACTCGCACCTCGATGAAATCGGGCTGACGGGCTGCGCGCCCTGCGCGAATAAGAGCCTTGTTGTTCGCCGGTGTTCGTACAGCGATATCTTCGTACGTCGAACTTATCGCGAGCATCGTCGTAATAAAAATTCCGCGGCGATCCGAGGGATCGTTACTCGACTCGATTTTGCCAATTTGCTCCGTTTATGCGATCTCGATGCTCCGATCTGCTCGGATTGTCACACGCAATTACCGGTTATCTAATAAAAGCTCGGAGATATCAAAGCCGCACGTGATACCGCAAGCAGGAAAAACACGTGTAGGAATTTGAAATTGCGCGCGTGCATGATAATGCAAACAGATAGTCCAAATCCTTTTCACGGCATAAATTAAACTCGCTACGTGTGCGTTGACTCGATCCGAATAGATTAACTTGCAAGTCAACTAAAGAAAATTGTTCTCATTCGTACACTGAGATCCGATTAAATATAATCGGATAATCCAATTACGATAACAAACGGATATATAAATTGTATATCCGATGAAAAATATGATCGCGGTTTTTTCAATCAAATTTCGTCGAATGTATTCATAATTTAATCGGAAAACGTAATCGGAAAGATTAACCACCGGAAATACTATTTCATTGGTTTATCCGATGAAAATTTTTCTCAGTGTATCGAGATCAAAGACACTTATCAAAATTACTTTGGAAAATATATATCCTTAGAAGGTTGTTGTGGTAAAAGTAAAAGTATCCGACATCTCTTCGACGTTCGAACGTAAATGAGGATGAGAGAAAGTGCATATCCGTTCGATATTCGTACGCATAAATGTCGCCAATCGGATTTATGTGTCACTCGAAAGCGTTTTCGCCACTTAAGGGGATGCTGGAGTGATTCTGCACCTTTTGCACTTTTTGCATCTGGATGTCAATTCATGAAAAGATTTGTGTAATGTACAAATTGTGTGGCTCTCGTGCACACATCGACATTGTTCCACTAATCGAACTAACTCATATGTATCATTGAAATTATATTTAGAAACTTAAAAATATTCACTTCTAGTAAGTTAACTATTAGTTAAATCATATGCATGTCTATGTTTTTCCTTCAAATTAAACAAAGATAGACATATAATTTAACTATTAGTTAGCTTACCAAAAAAATCGGCCCTAAAACAATTTGCCAAACGCAAAGATTCCGGATTAAAGTTTTTGTTTCATTTTATGTGTGCTAATATTAATTTCAGTTGGTACCGCTTGCTCCGATTTGCATTTAGATCACGTAGCAAAACGCACGAATGGTGCTCAGAATAGATCTGTATTGCGACTTTGCGCTCAATGCGTTTGCATTATGCATGCGGCGTTACGCGTATGAAAGCCAATGTTAACGAGTCGCAGTGTCACAAAAAAGTGATCGAGGAAATCATTATAGATTACACATAACAAGCAATTTCAAGTGTTACACAAGTGAGCGGTTGGAACGCCAAAAATGGCATCGCCACTTAAGAAGCGGCGCGCTGCGTGTAATTTTCTTATTGTGCGGTGAAGATAAAATCCGCGTTGTAGAAAACGGCGCTTGTGTCTACCGTGTACCGCACGTTTCATTAAAGGGATGCAGCAGTGATTCTGCACTTTCTGCACCTCTTGCGCCTAGAACTGTCAATTGGTGAAAACATTTGTGTAATATACAAATTACGTGGCTTTTGTGTACAGACCGACAGTGTTCCATTAATCGGACTAAATCAGAGAGCAGCAAGGAATCATTGAAATTGAGTTTAGAAACCTAACAAAAAAATCTATCCACTCGAATAAGTTATACCTAACGGAACAACTGGCCCTCAATAATTAAATCAAACTTCTGTTTCATACAAAATTTGCTAGATATACAAAGACAACTAAACAAAAGAAACATAATTATGATTCGTGAGAAATGGCGAGATTGTTAAAGTCGTACGGTAATCGATAGAAGTAAGATCGTGTACACAAAATGATTGTAGGCTGAAACTTCACGGGGGTGAATGCCCGGCATCGAGTTTCTCAGGTTTTGAGCCTGTGCGAAAGACCCACGATATCCTTATACGTGATTACGGCATTAATACACGGCGACAGAAATGAAATTCGCGTGGCTCGGCAAAACGGAGAGGCACCGTTCGTTTTTCTCGTTCGGCTCGGTTGCACACGCGCCTATCATAATTAAGAAGTGATCCCACAGGCGGCGTCTCACTATCTCCCTCCTACAAACGCACTCAATTTCCGTATCCTTAAAAACCATACGTATCCCCGTGTAAGCACGTTATGTATCGATAGTAGAAAGGACGTAAGATACACGCCGAGCGCATGTACGATACTATGTAGCGGATTCCATAGACTTACAAAATGGGGACGTTACACGAAAGAACTACATGCCTCCGTAAAAAAAAACGGAGAAGAAAACGTTACAGTCGTTGTTTGTGTTTTATATGGACAAATATTATATATCAAAAATATTTTATATTGTTCAACGTGTACGTTATCTGCATTTATAGACATAATACTGTTGGATAAAGATAGATTGTATTTCGTAACGACACATTCGAGGGGGAAAGCGCTGAGGGCATTAGTGGTGTACAGATTTGCGGCATTACTGGACATTACTAGGCATTACTAGGCATTTTTTGGGGCATGTTTGGGCATTATGCCTCTTGCTGGGGTATTATAAAGATAAAATAAGATAATAAGACAAAGTAATACCCACTGGGTATTAGTGGGCATTGGTGTACAAGATTTTGGTCAGCGGTTTCCCTCTCGGATACACTCTTTCATTTCTCTCCCCATTTTTCTTCGTAAGAAGATTATGTGCACGTTATCTCTTACACTGCTAATTATAAATTCAAGTTTAATTAGACGTGCTTTTTAGCGTTTCAGGTATACAATATCCTTTCATTAATTTAGATTTAATTGAGCCAAACGTCGGAAACAATTGTTGTACCGGGGTCTACGTAACTTCCGTAAAAATTTCTGCCATGGGAGCGCGCGGTTTCTCACACAGAATAGAATATTCCTTCATCGGCAAGGTGCCAAGAGGAAAGCCGGTGAGATTGTCAGATAGAAATTTAACGCGGTATCGCAACGTTTTCTTATTAACCTACTGAACACTGGCACATTGTGTACACACGAGCCCTCCGCTTCTGTCAGGCGTGCATGAATGCAGCGACTTAATTATGAGAGTTAGGGCACGCAATCTCGGTCGGGCCGTTTGGCTCGAATATACATGCTAACAGACGATTATCGTTTTTAATTAATGACGTTCATGAATATTACACGTCCAAACGTTTCACGTTACTCGTCGCTCGACGCGCGGCGCAATGTTCATTCATGTTTGCACTCCGGCTTGAGAACTTTTCTATATCGAACAATGTAGTACATATAAAAAGAGTACACGATTAGTCATCTTTAATTAGGGAGACTATATAATCCGGATCTCACGATTGTTTGGAGAACGGATTCATATGTACGTATATTATGTTTAGTCACAGCGAATAGCCTTTAGCTACGTTATGTGCGCACTGAGAAAAAAATGGTCGATATCACTAAATATGTTTAGTATGTTTTCGGTTCAAATATATATATTTTTTTAATTAACAAGTATTTTTGAGAATTAACAAATATTTGACAGCTACTGAACGCAACATGTAGTTCATTCAAGAAATATATTTTTAATTTAACTCTTTTGTTTCCTCAATGTGCACACGTTCATTAAAGACAGAGAGATCTATGTAGCAAAAGCAAGAAAAATGCCTATAAAACAATCGATTAAAGCTCTTGTCGCTATTAAATTATATTATTGTCTCGCGTTGGTTAATAAAGAAGCGATAATTGATGTGAGAACAATGACTCTGATCAATGCGCTGTAAATGCATTTCCATTTTTGTCGGTAATTTAAAAAAAAATGTCACACATCGACGGGTGAACGTCACGGATTCACGCACGTGATAGAAACGACACGGGAAGCTCGAAAGGAGAATATAAAAAGAAAGAGAGAGAAGAACGAAGAAGAGGAAGAGCACGGACACGAAATAAAAGGAAGCCCTTAAATAGCATCCACGGGGGTGTTGCGAAGCGGGCGCCATAAAGAAAGTCGAAAAACGAGTTGCTGGCGACTCGACATCACCATCTCGTCGGGCGACGATCATTTTTACTGCGGACGGTCTATAAGACGTACAGTCGGTCAAAGGTATCGTCATATTTTCGTCCGCTGCTGGAATGCCTCAGTCAGAAATATTTAATCGACAAAAAGATATTATGACATTCCAATCATCATTCGTAACATCGGGCTTGGCTCGAAAAATGTTAAAGCACGGCTGATAATATCACACAAGTGTTTCGTATTTGTTACAAATGTTATTGTATAACAGTATTTAATTTGTATCACACTCTTAGTTATTTTATTCGTATTTAAACACTGAGAAAAAAATGCATCGGCTAAACCAATTAAATAGTTCCGATGGTTAATTTTTCCGATTACGTTTTCCGATCGCATTATGACTGTATCCGATAAAATGCAGTTACCGATGAAATTTGATGGAAAACCCGATCATATTTTTCATCGAATACACAATTTACTCGGATACATCCGTTTCTCATTATGTAATTGGATTATCCGATTATATTTCATTGGGCATTTTTCTCAGCGTAAGAGTATATATGAATTCCAAAAATCGTAAGTGCAGTAGCTTTTAAATGTTCTATTGAAAATATACCGAGTATTTAACGATTAAAAAATATATATGAGGAGTACATGATAGAAATATTATAATATTCTAATTTATGAATGTCATACCGTTGACACATTTTGACGTTGATACTAAAGTAATAATCACCTCTCAGGCGCAATTAGCACACACGGGCGCATTTGACAAGCCCGCGCTAACATGGACATCCATCTGCCTGCTCATAACAACAAAGCCGAAATGAATATTTCGCCAGTGTTATTTATTTCGCAGAAGCATGTGGAAATCGCGCGATTCGCGCCGAAAAGCGACAATGATGAATATAAACGTTGACCGTCGAGAAGAAAAGAAAATGGGTGAAAGGACCCGCGGGTCGCCTCGGGGATCGTTAGGCATACGTTTCTAATTGACGCTAAATAATGTTTTTTTCCCCCCTCCGCGAGATCCACGCCAATCCTCCGGGTCCGCGCGGGTTTCCTCGAACAGACCTATTACTGTACGACAATATTCGCGTTGGCAATCAGCATGTCGGTGCGAGAGAACAACGGTTACATTCGCGGGCGCTTCATTATGCGCGGCGTCAACGACGACCACGACCACGAAGACGAAGACGAAGACGTCGCATCGTCGCTGCTCTCGACTCGGCACTAACGAGGAGACTACTCTTTTACCGAGGTACCAACGTTCGCAGGACGTTCCAGACACTGACCAACAACCACCGTCGAGTTACTCGACCCTCCAGTCAACAACGAGGATCGATAGAGCGACGCTATTTGTATAAAATAACAAACAATTGCGTTTTCTCCAATTGTAACTGCACTGATAGATACATATGTAGTGTTTGAAGCTATAATTGCATAGTAAAATAATTATAGTCAGGAATGTCATTTTTATAATAATTATTACTATAATATTAGTAATAGCAACCATATAGACACAGTGATGACAACTATTTAAAAGATTTCCTATAAATATAAGCTTTTAACTATTATTCTGTTAAAACCTCCAGGTAATGAATAGTAAATTAGTTAATTATTTTTATACAGTAAATACAATCACAATAATAGTAAATTTAACTAAATTTCTATCATCCACCGTACTAACCACATGGTAAACAAAAAGTGAAGTGGTTCGGAATGTACTCACTAGAGGGACGCGCGGTGTAAGACTTTCTCGTAAGAAGAAAACCGCATAGTATTATAAATACGGATAAATTTGTACATTTGTACAAGATTACTTATCTTTCCTTTGAATGGTGCTTTCTTATACTATTCTTTATGAGTGCAAAGTGATGTAACCAATGACATAGTGAACGGCATGTATATACAGGGTGTACCAAAACCACCGGATAACCTTTTAATCATAAATTCTTAAGAAAATTTCAAGACGAAAATTCTAATACAAAAATGTCGAGGCTATAATAGTTTTTAAATAATAAACGATTACATTTCACAACTGATAAGCCTGCATAGTACTACTTTTAGCACAGTAACAATCTTCATGGAAACTGATATTGAACGACCACTTTGACAGCTGGCAACACTTTGAAGTTACAAAATGTTGCAAATTTTTACTTGAATTAAATGAAATAGGGCGACATTCATAGGAACACTTTTGTCACTCGTCACGTCGCCGTGTGCATTTCAGAGTTAAAATGCTCGGTAGCTCAATAAATAATTAAAACGTCCACGTAAACAGACTAATCGCTCGTAAAACACCGTAAAACCCACGTAGAACATCCGGGGATTCACGTCAGCGAACGGAAGAATACCGTAGTAACAAACAAACGGACGTTCGGTCGGTTTATTGGGCGCTTCTAGGCTCTTGTTACCGTCCAGCGGAAATAGTTGCGGAATGCCGTAAGCACGTCTTCTCTCATGAGAACGAGTGAAACCGTCTCGCGTAAGGCATTCGCAAATAACACGTTCCGAAGGGTTGCGAAGGTTCTGCAAACATTTCAGGCACCGCTCTCTTATCCTGCGCGCCGTAGAGACCCCGCGATACTTCCAGGTCTGAAAAATCTCCCAGTCCTTAACCTTCGCATTCTCTCCGTGCGCGAGTCTTCGCGAGTCTTCGCGACCGGGCTTCCACATCCGAAAAAGCTATTCCAGCCCCCCCCCCCTCCTTGTACAGCGAGAAGCAATCGACCTTACGTAACAGGAAGCAACGGTAGAAATGTCAAACGACTATGATTACGCTCGCGACGCTGATATTGTTCTAGGACTATAAACTTTTCAGATGTAAAGTCAAAATGCGCGTATAACGAAATCAATAATATCGCTCGAGCCGATCGTACAAATTAACCAACGTCGTTTTTCCCTCCCTCCTTCGCTTCGCCGGTACATTTTACGAATGCGAACGTGACCGCGATCGGTATCTTAATCGATACATCGATGAATATTCAACGTGCAGCGCGATGTAAATCATTGAGGAGCCGATTCGCGCGCGCCCGAATATGACATCTCTGTGATTGCGGCAACGAGTGGAGAGGGTATTAATCTTGCCGCCCCAGAGAGGGGAAGTGGTTCATCGAAGCGTCGCGTCGCCGCGGCCGTGCGTCCATTCGGAACCACTGTCATCGCGCATCGGCGACGAGGCAGTAGCGACGACGAGCCGAGCGACGGTAATCATTAGAGCAGCATTCGTTGCGCGAAGGAGGCGGAAAAAGAGAGGCGGGCTACGGGGAGCAGCGGGGCGAGAAGAGCGCAGGACCCCACTGCTGGAGTCGGCGGACGGTAAACCGACGCGCCGCGCCGGCCGGCGAGACAAGTGGTGGAAATGAATATTGTGCGCGGGCGAGGCGTACGAAGAAAGAACGTGGCGGAGAGAAAGAACGGCCGGACGGGTCCGCGTCGCGCTTGAATCTATGCGGATGTCGGGAGGGAGCGAGAGGCACCGGGTGGAATGGAGAGCGAGGGGGTCGAAGGGGGCAGCAGAGAGGCCCGGGAGAAAACGAGAGAGGCGGAGAGAGGGGGGGGGGGAGAGGCGCGCGAGTGTAAGAGAGAGGCGAACGACGCGACGACGGCGCGGGGCCCGCGCGAGGAACCGCACTCTCGGAGGAGCGACGAGGACGGACGGCGCCGCTCGCGCCGCGGAACGAGAGAGCGAGAGGACCGGCCAGTGGAGAGGGGCGGCCGATTACCTGTGTGGGGCGGAGGGGGGACGACGGGGACCGAGGAGCCGGCGCATGCGCGGCGGGCGTGGGAACGCGCGCTTATGCCCAGACAATCCCTCGCCCTCTCTCGCTCGCGCCGTCGGCCCCCCCTCTATCTTCGTCTCGCTCTCGATCCACGAGTCGCCCGTTCCCTCGCCCGTTCGAGGGGGCCCGGGTCCTTCCCTCTTCCACCGCTCTGCTTCCCCTCGCGCTCTCGCTCTCGCTCTCGCCATCGAAAGGGTCCGCTCTCTCCCTCTCGACCGCTGTAAGGGACGCACCGGCGCGGCGAGCCCCGCCGATCACGACCGAGCGCGCACGATCCAAGGCCCCGCGGGCGCGCGTTGTTATTCGTTCAGGGGTGCTCAGTATCTGGGTGATCGCCAATGCAAATAAAGATAATACTTGGCGCACGATAATGTCGCGTAATTACTCGGCATACCGAATATAATTGCGCCGGCTTTTCTAGCGCTTCGGTTATACTACGGCGCGGCCGGGATGGCTCGCAGACGGCAGTGAAATACTGCCGGCACACGTGTATATTCTCGCTAATGAGAGATATAATTTTATATATGAACAGTTTTTTTATGTGTTGATCATAATATATAGCATATTTAGTTGAACTAGCGGAATTTTATTTTCAAATGTTACGCAGAGATGAAATAAAATATTACAAATTATATAAAGCGACATGACATTCCGATTACTTGGATTGTAATCGCGTATGGAACTTTGCTTACGTAATCATAGAATCCTCGTTAAAGTCATTTTTATCGTAACAGTAGAAAACCAATTCCTTATTGTATTCAACTGCATTTTAATTAAGTTTTAGTCTGACAATAAGACGCCAAGTGCCCGATTAAAGGTCGTTTTCGAAAGTATCCTACTAGCACTCAACCTAACTAACGCAGGTAGATTTCTAGGGGGTCAATTCTGTTACAATATAGTGAAAATGCTAAGAGTGAGCGACTTCGTCTCTTCTAAGGGGACGGTTAGAAAGAGACAGGGCTATTCACTTTTAGCATTTTCACTATAGTGTAAAGGCCTGTGTCCACGATGCTAAAACTTGGTCCAAGCTTTTATGGAATAGCTGCAAGTTGATTGGCTACACATTTCTCGGAACTAAAACTTGGATCAAGTTAAGACACAGAATTAATCCCTAGGTGTCACACTTTTGTGTATTTGTTAAAAAATTGTTTGTAGCCTACAAAATTTATAGCGGCAACATTCTAGTAATACCTTCTGGAAAGTTTCGATTTCATGACTAAATCATTCATGTTGGATAAAAATGAATTTCGATACCATAGCTAGAACAATCATTGTAAGGAATATAACTGTTTATATACCACAATCAAATGTTGTAATAGATGGGCGTCGCAGAAAGACTTTCTTCCTAACATTCGCTGACAGTTGAGATAGAAATTCTGTTTCTGCCATTTAAATCGATTAAATACAAAACATATGCAATTTCGCGCAGCATTGGCTATTTACATCTCGACCGATCTCTTTCGCAAAGTCGTGTCTCGATCTTACGCAATTTCTGGTTGTACCAGAATGAGCGTTTAATCACAAAAACCAGAAATTACGTAAAATCGATATACGACCTTGCGAGAGAAATCAGTCGATATCTCAGTTATTTTTTCGTACTTAGAAAAGTATTGCCGCAGTTGCAAGATCTATTTCTTGTGCAGGCGCGCACCCCGAGTACACATAAACCGGATGTTTTGAAGATGGCGGACGATTTGCAGGTAGGTCCCGTCCGCGGGAAATCTCGCAGTCGATCGACACGCGCGATAGATCATTTGGCGCATTTGTGGCGCCGTTTGCGCGCGAGTAAATTGTACAACGCGTGCTGCGCTACGACGAGCGCGCGACACGCGCTCGGCGGGGCTGTGCGTACGGAGTCTACGCCCGCCGAGCCGCGCCGGTGCATGCTAATGCATAACGGCGCACGCTCGGCGGGGCGCTCGGAGCGAAGAAAAAGAAAAGGACACGTATTTTGACAGCGCGCCGTAACCTTCGTCATCCGCCGTCGATTCCTTCTCTTTGGGGCCCCGCGGCCTGCGGCCCGGGACTTGTAGAACAAAGAATATCGCCCTTTGCCCTCTCGACCGCGCGCGCCGGTCTCTACCCCGAAGTTCACGGTCGCGAATGACACACGGGCGAGAGCGGCGCATCATCGCCGATGCACAGCGCCGTGCCCCGCGAGCTTAAATCCAAACATTACTCGGACGTCGAACTCGACCGTACCGTCTGTAGCGATTTCCCGCGAAACTATAGGACGCCGTGCCCCCGCATACGACAATGCGGATGAAATTTTAATCTCGATCTATTTATCTTCGTATCCTTTTCTAGTTCCACAAATTTGGAAAAGAAAAAGCAAGTGCAACCGAGATCAAAATCAATCTACGTTAGTAGAAATGGACGCAAATCTGTCAACGTTAAAATAATTCCAATTCGAAGTTCAAGACATTCCATTAGATTGGAATTATATTCTGCCATGGAGCGAATATTTCAGCATTTTCGCTCGAAAGACTTTAGAGAGAGTAAAGCACCTCTGCGTCGAGATAACTGTCTTTCATGACTTTACGCATCATCCCCCAGCGCTTGAGGGGGTGCTGGAGTGAGTGTGCACTTTGCACCTTTCTAATCTAGAAACTGTCAGTTCACGGAAACATTTGTGTAATATACAAATTAAATGGCTTACGTGTACAGATCGAAAGCAGCTTGCTATTCCGGCTAAATTAAAGCACAACATGGCATCGCTGAAACTAAGTTTGTAAGTCTAATAAGTCTAATAAGAAATAATAGTGAGCAACACACAGTACACGTAATATGTTGCTCCCTATTATTTCTTATTAGACTTACAAACTTAGTTTCAGTGATGCCATGATTGTTATTTAATTTAGCCGGAGCGGCAAGCTGCTTTCGATCTGTACACGTAAGCCATTTAATTTGCTTATTACGCTAATGTTTCCACGAAACAAACATTTTTAAGTGCAAAAGGTACAAAAGTGCAGCATCACTTCAGCATCCCCTTAAGGTTTGGACCGAGGTCTAGCATCGCGGACGCAGGCCTTTACACGTGGACCGAAAATGAGCGCGTCCCGAAAAAAAAGAGGAGATCGCGAAACTGGCGTATTCAAGCGAGGCACGAGATACCTCGGTAGATTATTCTCCTGATTAGTTCCGCGATTTGCTACCGCGCCGTGCTCCGTTCAATAGAGCGCCCAGGGGGAACGGATTAACTTTTTATCGCCCCGATATAAGAGTAATCTCACCGGGAGTTCCGCGGTGACTCTTTCATGCATTCCTCAACCGGCGAAAAAGTCGATGAGGAATGACGTTACTGTGTCCGTAATCTACGTAAATCGCGCAACCGACGCGCAGACCAATAACTTCCCAGCGAGCGAACGTAAGGCATTTCTCTCTTTCTCTCCCTCCCTTTCTTTCTACGCCGGTAGAACAGATGGCAATGATTACTGCTAATGACAGCCATCAATTCACGGCGCATTCGTGCGGCCAGAAGCCACCGTAATGCGCGAGTGTGCCCGCGTGTGCGTGGCTGCGAGGGACCAGCCTGGCGACATTAAATACCGACGGAAGTGGCATTCAAAGCGTAATTTCGGCACTAATCAAGAAAAACGAACGCCGCCACCGCGAGAAAAGAACGAAGACGAGTCAAGACTTAACAGAACTGGAGCGTGAACATTCTTCTGTTCGTCCGCGAGGAAATGTGTAAACGCATCTCGTCGATTATAGACCTTATATTCGGTTGCGAATGTGTTTCCGCCTGGTGTACAAAGAGCCATTGTGACTCGATTTAACTTGAGAAAGAATATAATGGTTCTCGAGTTAAAATAACCAATACCATTTGGTACACAAAAGAACATAAACATCTCGTACATGATATTTCTTCCTTTTTGTTCACAAATTACAAATCGCGGGCTCGATTCTTGAATTCACTCGAAAGAGCCCTTGGTAAAATTTACTTTAAATGAAATTAAAGTTTATAAAAGTAATCTTTCAAATCTGAGAGTTTACTTAACGAAATTAAAAGTTTACTTAAGAAATTTTTAAGTAATTTTGGACACTTCAAGTAATTTTTAGATAGCCAAGCCTGTTGAAGTTCCTGCTAGAGGGCCGCGCGGCATAGCACTTTCTCGTAAGAAGAAAAGCGCATGCGGTGTTATGAATTATGTTGCATACCTTTCACAATTCTTAAGATTTTCTTTTAAATTCTTAAAGTAAGTTTTAAGTTTACCTTAAATAAAAGTTTAAAGTGTCCAAATTTACTTTTCATATTTCTTATTTTTCTAAAGTGAACTTTCAAGGTTTTCTAAGGGAGAAACATACGCGCGAAAATTCTACCCTCACGGAAAAATTGCAAGTCGATTGGTTATTTTGTTTTATTTCCCTGGCAATAAAACATTTCAACGATTAAGTATACCTTATGATAAAGCCGCTCGAGAGTAAAGTGAATAGAAGGTTAATTGAAGTACAAAATGGCGTTAATGTTGCATATCGATGTTCTCTTCTTCCCGGAAATTACTAATAGCTTTGAACGATCTGAACTAGTGCAGTAATTGATATCTCCGGTTTACACGAGCGTTTACACGGAAACGCGGCTCTCCCCGAGAGACCAGAATCATTTGTATCAGATCTACGTTGGAGTAATCACACTCCGAGATCGGTAATGGACGCGCAGATATGGGGCATCGAGGAACCACCCTTTTTGCGGCCGCTCGGGATTTAGAATACATTTATAAGAGTATCGCCAGCGATATGTGCACAATGGCGACCCTGCGAGTCCAAGGGTCGTTGCGTGCATATCGCCATCCATCATCGCGCATATGACGCTCCCTTCGATCAACCCTTAAGGGGTGAGGTGAAAAATTTCATCGGTTAATGGGTAACAGCTGCTCCTAACTGGAAAACTGCTTCTTCCTTTTTAATTCAAAAACATTAGGCATTCCCAAAACTTGAAAAATTAATTTAAACTGACATTCTTCTTTAGATAGATTTCTTTAGATTTCGAGAAGGGAACAGCTTTATAGAAATAGCTGCAAGGAAAATTAAAGATACATTCGCGGATAAATGACCACAAGATTAAAATGACTAATATGACGAGAAATTTCATCGAAAACTCAGATTCACTCTGCACGCAGAGAGTGCAATAATATGTGCAAACGTAGGTAACGTCGGAAGTAGAAAAATAATATTGTTTTTCAATAGTAACCCATTCGACGAGAAACGTTCGGCTTACGATTCGACAGGCCTGCGGGGGCCACGTGCACCGCCACGTGACCTGTCCACACTTGATGCTCCGGTATACACGCGCGAACGCGCCCACAAAGAGATGCTGTACGTCATTTTATGCGACATCCGTGTGTTCGTTTCAGCCGCGGGGGTCCACGCGTGTGAGTGTACCTTGCAACATAAACGCATAACGCGCGCGTGTGAAAGCCCCGAGCGCGACGAGGGGTTGTCTTTGTGCAGGATCCTTTATTCCGCCGGGGTAGCCCTAACTCGCCATATTGTCAAGTGGAATCGCTCAAATTTGTTATTATATTGGATTATGCTTACTTTACGAAGTTTCCAAAGTCTGTAATAACCCAGTGAGAAATGATTTGCCGAAATGATGTCGAGTCGACATCGACACAGTCAAATTCGACGTCGATTCGACGAGTCACTTCTCGCTGAGAATGATACATTAGAACACTGAACAAAAATTGTTTCGCTACCGCAGCTAATCATGCTCTCTAAAAGTCAATCAGTGCATTATCACTGAAAACAGTTATAGAGGAAAGTCCTCTTTTATGAGATAGGTTTCTAATATGAGACAGCAGGTTTTTAAAACCCAAATTCAACCACGAGTCTTTTTCCGCAACGATTACACAATCTAATAATGAATTTTCCACTAAACAGATTTCGCTCCAAGGGCAATAAATTCCTGGTGGAATCAACCGATGATGCCTATTAATTTAACAGAAACCCTGCTATCCCATATTAGGATGTTATCTCATTATAGAGAACTTTTCTCCAAGTATAGCACTGAATAATTCAATGCTATACTTATTGTATAACTGTGAGTCAGTGAATATTCACTAGTTTCAGTGATAATCTACTGATTGACTTGGTTTGCTAAAAAATATTTTGCAGCCATAACTATAAATTTCTCAAGCACAGCTAACGGTTTGCTGTCGCACCTAATACAATAGGCACAGTAGCAAAATATTTAGCTGTCACAACCAACCATTTTACAACTGAAATTTAGTTACCGCATGCATCAGCTACGGCAACTACATTTTCTTTTCCGCGAATGATATCGTTGTATTGTACCGATCTAGAAAACTGTAATATTCTCTTCTGTAAATGTGCACAGTAAATCACGATAAAAGCATCGTCATAATTTATTAGCTAAAAAAATGTGATAAATTTTGCGCTAAATACGTCTCCCCAAATTCCAGGTTGCATTTTACGAGTGCAGTGCCTCGCGTTAAACAAACCGGAATCCCGAAAACCCGACGGGTTTGTTTAGCGCGTCGAGAATGCAAAGCAATGGTGACCTTATATGCGAATCGGGAACGGTTTTCAGTTTCAACACATCCAAGAAATTTATTTTTAGTACGTCTGCGAGTTTTTTACGTTCGCGTCCCGTCGTCGACCAATTAAGAGCCATTTATACGGAAGATCTCTTCTTCTCCGCGATTGCCGATCGTTCGGCGCATAAATACGCGGAGGGATGGAGGGCTCGAGGCTTCGGCGTTAACAACATGCGTTTTCGCTTTCCTTTTTCTTGCCAGACTTGCGCGCAGGCCCCATTAAATCGAACCCCAAAGTGCCCCGGGTTGTAGTCCGTATTACGCCGATTGCCCCTCTAATTAAATAATTAACATATTCCCTTTCTTTATAAGTGACAGGAGTCTTGAAATACTCTCGGTCTGGTTCACCGCCGTAAAAGCGGAACGCGCTATAAAGCCGTTACGTTCGTGGTATATCAAAATAATTTAAGATTCTCTGCCTGCGGTTTTCTATTTAAGTAACGAAACGAACTTCGCGGCGACGGTAATGGAAAATCGCAGCGTGAAAAAGGCCGGACGTCTCTGAAATTTCTTACAATTATTCCTGCGCAACGGGAACGATTAGACGGAACGGTTCTGTCGTAATAACATTTATCGCGCGCTCGCACAAATTGCGCTCGCGCTGACGCCACGCGAGATCAGACACCGTGAGCAGGATCGGATGAAACAGGAGTACAAAATATAACCGAGATCGCGGAGCGCGAAATCTGTTGAGGCACTGGACACGAAGGTCGCCGGGGCATAACGGTATTAATCCGAGGGTTGCAATTAATTCTGATACCGCGAGCGTTGCGGTAGTGCGGCACGTCGCGTCGCCGCGCCGCGCGCGCCTCCGTGTCTTAGATTACGCGAAATGAGATAGCCGCGGCACATGCAGGCCCGCATCTGTAACGAGTTCGAGAAATATTGCGGTACACGGCGCATTCTTCCTCCAAATGCGTGTAGATGGTACGTCGACGCGTCGTCGCGCTTGTATGCGCGTGTAATTGTACGCGCGCCACGCGTGCAAAGTTTCACTGACCTTTCCGGCGCGCAGACGTCGCGACGTCGCGGCAAAAATCGCGAGAAATAACACTTTCATAACTAATTCCTCGACTGACTTGGAATCGACTTTATCTGGGAACTCTATCTTGAACCTTTGAAGCACGGTGTAACATATATGTCGCACCTCCCAAATTAACAAAAATCAATTCTCCTTTCACTCTGATGCGAGGGGGAAACCGGTGAGGGCATTATGGTGTAAAAAGTTGTGGCATTACTGGGCATTTTTTGGGCATTAGGCCTTGCTGGGCCATTATAAAGATAAAATAAGATAAAACACGATAGATAAGATAAAATAAAATAATAAGATAGAGTAATGCCCACTGGATATTAGTGGGCATTGGTGTACAAGATTTTGGTCAGCGGTTACCCCCCTCGCTCCGATGTCTTTACTACTTCATATCTAGAAGGATTTTGATTCGCCAATTCTGAATCTGAAGTCGAAATTCTAAAATTATCGACGGCTGACTAAATGTAGCAGCTCAAAGTTAAAATTTTAACTAAAAAAGTTTGTTTTCTATGAGATGTCTGTGTAGTCAAAAAGTCATTCCTATAAACGGCATTCCGAAACGAGGTATCTGAGGGTTTTTGAGATCACTGATCCCTAATCTGGGACTCGATCATGAATCTTTTCCTTTAGCGTGAAATCGCGAAAGGGTAAATTTTTTAATTCTCTCCGTGCATACTATGCAGTCAATCAATTCTTTGTTTCAACACACTGCAAACAATAGCTGAATAATCTACGAACATTAAATGACCATTTCAAAACGGTAATTTTGATGATAATGCAATAAATTTAACTAGTACTTAATTTTTCTAGAAGAAAAGAGTCGACGACGACAAAAGGGAAGGATGTTCCACGAATTTTGTGTTTCTTATCCAGCGTCTGATGAACAACGTCTCAGTTTCACAATCAGAATAATGATAAATGTTCTCAGGTTCACGCCACTGTTTGCAGAAAGTCGGGCTGCACGTGCACGTGTGTGCACGTGAAACAAGGGAACCACCGTCAAGTACCAAGGAATCACGGAGGCGTCGAGCTGACTGATACAAAAGTGAAACCTACGACGACCGGGAGAGAGATAAAGGTAATTTAGATGCGTCGCCGGGTCACGACTGCCGACTATTACCGCTATTACCGGATCCCGACCCATCTCGTTTCATCCCGTTCCGTATCGTCCCACGCCATTCTGTTGGTATTACGTTCCGTCGATGCGAGCCTAAGCGTCATTTTGCGCGCGATCAAATCGTGGCAGATTGCAATTGTGGACACATTGATTTCCATGCGAAGGAAATGCTTGAGCGAGCTTCGTACATACAGCGACGTCACGACGAGCGTAGACGAGATTTCTGCCACGCGCATTTACGAGTTCGTACGACGCGTGGAATCAAAGATGTCATTATTGCAAAAACCAGCGCGCATTTCTATCTCAAGGCGTGCAAAGCTCGATTCGCCAAGCGACCAGGCGATTGTCTGTAATCTCGAATATGACGTGACGACGTTACGCTCGTCATATTAAAATAACTGTTAATAATATATTAATATTATTAATAATTAAAATAGTTTTACTGATACTAATACAAGTTTTTTTTTAATATTACGGTAATTGTCGATAATAATAAAATATTTACATACACTAATATAATAAATTGTTAAATAGAAAATAATGGAAATCTAAAAAGGAATAAAAAATAATAAAATAAAATGTAGTAATTATTGAAATAATTAGAAACATGTTGCCGAATCACTAAATCCTAAAGGTAAATACAGAATATCTTATTAATAAATTATTGTATATGTGTATGATATACATATGTACATCTATCATACAGATTTTTTTATACTCTAAGCTCTGTATTTTATGTAGAAAGATTTTCACTCTATAAGCTCTTTCTCTCTTGCTCTACCGTACCACGTAGCTTATAGAGAGAGATGCAACGTTACAGAGCACTTTTACAGAATGTACTCCTAAATAGCAGCGTGCAACAGCGATCGTCCGTTCACGCATCGTTTATAGAGACAGATTCCTCATGTCGGACTACTAAAGTATTGCTCAGAAATCATGCCCGCCACGTTCATTATCCCGTATTTTGAGAGGGCGATCGACGGGAGGAAAGCGGCATGATAATTTTCCAATTATCCATGACGACCGTGAGCCCTTCGGCGCTCACGTAGTAGACGTCGATCGTTTCGATCTGGCGTGAGAGTGCAACGATGGAAAGCAATGAGCCAGCTTGTCGCGAAGAGACGAAAATGCGAACGCTAATCGAGTTCAGTTGTTTCAATTTTTACAACAGTCCGAAAGGTTCAACGAAAAGTACTGTTCCGGTGATAACAATTTTATGTATTTTTTACCGCGAGCGTAAAAAAATTGTGTGAATTACGGAGGTAATTAAAATGAACGTGACAATATTTTATAATTAAAATTTCTAAAAATGTCAAGAGAAATACGTAAAGCTCGCGCGTGTAATAATTGAGTTGTTATCATCAGTTATATGTAATTCAAATGAACAATAAAGGAGAGTTTTTAATAGACTATAAAAAATCGACAATTTAGATGTTTTACGAATGTTATATCTTACGACGAGTAGATGAGCAATACTGATCGAAAAATAGAGATACAAGGAGATCGGACTCCTCGAATACACGCGTGAGTAAATGGTTCCACACGTGCGTAAGTGCGTACGTGGCAAGAAGTCGAAAAAGTCATCCGGCAAAAAGATTCGCTCGCGGAACAAGGATATTTTACTACCGGTGAACGTTTTATGACAGTCCTCAGCGCGCATTAAAGTTACGCTACGCCGGCCATTCTGAGAATTGCGAAACAGATAGATGTTGTCGCTTGTGCGATTTTGATCGTAATGTGTGCATACCTAAGCGACTTTATTGCCAAGGACAATAAATGAGTACGTCGATGATATAATTGGCTAACAACATGATAAGTTATGCAGAACAGGGTAATTTCAAATTACATTATTAGAAATTATATCTAATATTAAGAGAGCGTATATCTTCACGGAAAAAAATGCTGTTGCTTGAATTAAACGTTAACGTCACGGGCTGCCATAAAGATAAATAATTCACTCAATTGTATTTGCTATGGATTTTAATTATAAGCATTCAACTAATAAGTATCCAGATTATTAAGACTTGATGTTTCTCATTCATTACTGATGTTTCAACGATTTTATCATATTTCAATTACACTGAACTTGTTGATACATCATTTCTTTTCCGTGTTTAAAATCAAACTATTTTGCTTTTCACGTGGCAAAAATGTATTTCAACAAATTTGAAGTTTAATTTCTTGAGAGACTCGATGCACTCTCCTTTAAACATCTACACACCCCTTCTGTTGTAGCGCTCGTTAATTTTCATTACGGTGGAGAAAATCAGTGTAAAATAATCCACGGCCTGATAAAAGCATACAAAAAATATTAGCCTAATAAGATTAGAATATTTTTAAGGGACACCGCGATTTTATGACGCAAACTTTTCCGGAGCTTGCGTGATTTCGCGTCGTGGAAGTTGCGACTTCCAGTACTCTGTGCCTTTCTTCTCTTCATCCTCTTTCCTCTTTCCTCCTCTTTTTCACGGTTTCTCATCCTTTTCGCGTGGGAGGCGGCGAAACGTCCGGTTCTCTCGCCTCCTCCTTGTCTTTTCCTCTCGCCCCGTCATACCCCTCGAGAACCCCCCTTGGTATCTCTCTTTATCCCCCCCTTCTTGAACCCGGTCGTCGATCGCCAGCTCAGCGTGTAAAGGTGCGTTTAGTACGCGAGCACCGACGAGCGAATCGTTTCGTTGTAATACAATTGAATGAAAGAGAATGAATCTCATCAACGAACAAAAGGGAATAACATTGGAAATTCTTTTCTTTAACTTTCTTTAACTTCCTTTCGCGAATTCGCATACATAGAAAATGTATTCAATACTCAATTCTAAGTTTTCTTGTAATATTATTATCAAACGAAATATATGAAACCTTAATATAGGCTGCATATTAGTTCAATATCTAAGTGGCTTGCAGCTTGACCAAACGAAGAAAGTAATCAAAATGAAAGAATTCATTTTCAATAATGCAAACATTGCTGTCGCAAGTCGGCGCCTGACTAATTGTAAGTATATTGATGTATGTAGTTCAAATGCGTCTTGAAAATTGATCGTTTCTACGAGAGATTCGTTTCAGGTGCAATCGCATGACACGCATGCACGACGATATGTGCTCCGCCGACGACGCAGAAATTCGTAATTATAATAGTGGAAGTGATAAAGTGTGGTTGATTACTTACTTGCAATGTGATTCATCGCGTGGCGACGACACGCAGAGTCCTCCGTTTTTGCAAGGGCTCGGTGAACACGACACGAAACCTGTAACAGCGACAAAAATCTCGGTTATTTTATGTGTGCCGTGGTAAAATATTAAACAACGGATGACAAATGTAATACAACACAGTATACAACATGTGTATGATAAATATATCAATCTGAGAATGATTGTCTACCACAAGGGTACCGTGTCAAATTGTTATGTACACCAAGGAAAGCCGATACACTGAAAAAACATTCTAGGTAAATCTTCATAAATTTAAGCGACCTACACTGGCTCGTGTTTTTTATTTAAAAACGAATATTACAACGTTTCGGCCCTGGATTTGGACCCTTTTCAAGTGTTCTTAGTGAATAACTGCGTCAATTATTCAGTTGTTTGGCCAACCTTCAGATCCGGACATGATCGAGTCAAGATGTGGCAATTTAAATGCACTCACCTTTCTTCAAACAAAGAACAGGAAATCAAATTGACCAATATTTTGACACATGGTAATGGTATTGGCCAAACAACTGAATAATTGACGCAGTTATTCACTAAGAACACTTGAAAAGGG
>NW_011967206.1:441926-492265 GCF_000949405.1 Vollenhovia emeryi
CCCAAATCCAGGGCCGAAACGTTGTAACATTCGTTTTTAAATAAAAATCACGAGCCAGTGTAGGTCGCTTAAATTTATGAAGATTTGTTTTTAAATTACTGGCGATATACAATTTACCACTTTATTCTAGGTAAACTTGTGAGATGCATATATACATTTTCTGAAAACTTTGGTCATTATTATTGAATTTGATAACAATAGCAAAACGTTTGGTAACAATTATAGACATTCTGAAAGAGTAAATTTTACAATTATCACATCTTCAGAATTCGCGAAACGTTGCCCTTTCAATTTCAGTTTTAGCCGGGGGGAGAGGTAGAAATCGGCCGATGCGAGATCGGGTGAGTAGGGGGGAGTGTTCAAGAGTGGTAACATTATGCCTGGTGAGGTAATTTTTTACCAGTAATGACCGATGGGCTGGGGCCTTGTCATGGAGCAAGACCCAATTGTTTCCCGCCCATTTTTCTGGACGTTTCCTCCTGATTGCATCTCGTGGGCGGCGAAGAATTGCCACGTAAAGTTCTTTGTTGACAGTTTGACTCTACCTTGCTCGGTCATTACTGGTAAAAAATTACCTCACCAGGCATAATGTTAGCACTTTTGTACAATCCCCTACTCACCCGATCTCACAACGGCCGATTTCTACGTGTTCCCCGGCTAAAACTAAAATTGAAAAGACAACGTTTCGCGAATTCTGAAGATGTGATGGAAAATGCGACGAGACAGCTTATGGAGCTTTCGAGAAATGGCTTTCAACAATTGTGCGAACGTTGGGGAAAGTGTGTGAATGCAGGAGGAGAGTATTTTGAAGGTAATTAATAGCAAATTCGATTGCTCGCGCACTGAGTGCACATTAAGGTCAGTTTGTAGTCAATTTTTATACTTAACTCTGTCTTAAATACACATTCAAAGAGTATTTAGCCAAAAAATCATCCGCCTGGATGCTGCACAGATCATTTTACTGACTGCGAAATAATTCAAGAAATATTTAAGATAATTGTCAAATATAAAAATTGACTGTAAACAAGCCTTGGTGTGCACTCAGTGCGCACTAGTGCAAGCAACCGAATTCGCTATAAGTTTAATTTGCTGTAACTTTAACAAATAAAAACATTTTGACCAATTCCGGGAACTTCTTGACTCTACCTTGTATAACCAATATTGGACCAATGTTTAGCCAATGCGCTGCGCTACTAAGATAGTGCTTTATTTGAAGATTCTTTCCCTCTCGTACCGTGCCCGATATAACAAGCCCCGATGAAAAATTGCATACTTTTTATGCGAGTCGCGAACGACTACACGAGAAACGAACGTGAAATCCCGCTTATCGGAACCTCATTGCAATTAGAGTGCATCTCGAAGCGACGAAGAAAGGGAGTCCAGGGAGTTCGAAGGGAACCTTTGACATACCGTGCAAATTGAACTTTCGTGTAAGGCCCGACGAACGAAGACGGAGATAAAAGGCCGAGAAGGCGAGAGGAGTGAGGGAGAGAAGAGGGGGAGAGGGGCAGGCAAAACGTCTCGTATTCCAGGAGTACTTTTAAGAAAGGGCGAGAATATTGGTGGCTCTCGCGCTACCAAGAAGGAAGGGAGACCATTCCGCGCCGCGTATCCCGCTTAAACCACCGCCGCGCAACTTTCGACCCGAATATCTCACGCGTATTCGTACACTGGGCGAGTGAATTAAAAGAGCGATGTCGTCGAATTTCGCCAGAAAATCCGACGGCCCGACAGAGGCAATGCCCTTGCGATGATCGGAATTTATACGACGCGCCTTCGTCGATACCTCGCGCGTAAATTCGTTCTTGTTGCGACGCGCACGTTTTGTCCGAGTTGTCGGCGACGACACGCAGTAAAGGCGTTTTACGACCGCGGAGGTGAAATTTTTATCCTCCCCATAAAATTCAATATCGAGCCGTCGGTGAACGCGGCCCGCGCGTGTCGCGCACAAGAAGCGCTAACAATAAAACGAAGGGCTAAATCGCTCGTGCAGAAAAGCGCGCGTTTAAGGGCTCGATTAACGTGGCCGGCGTGGCGCGTAAAGCACTACGAACAAGTAATGCACGCATGCCCCAGCGCCGGTATAATAACAACGCAGCAAATAACCGCTTAGCGTAGACGAGCAGCGAGAGGCGCGGAGAGAGTGGAAGCCTCGCGTGTACTTATGTTTTATCAGAGTACACCGCAACGGAGGGCCGCGTCATTTACGTGATCCCCCCCCCCCCCTCCTCCTCTCCTCTCCACGCTCGTGCTGTCATACAAGGAACTCTCGACTTCCCGCGAGATTATCTTCGCATAAATTTGCAAATTTTTCAAAATTATGCCTACTCGATCGCGCATCGTTGCTTCCATTTCATTTTACTTATTATTCGATTTTGCATTCACGAACAAATCCACGTTCTCCAGCCAACCGTACTACAGAAAGCCACAGCTTGTAAAGGCCTGTTTCGACGACGCTAGAACTTGGCCCAAGTTCTAATTTCGAGAAATGTATAGCCAGTCAAGCTTGCAGCTATTCCGTAAAAGCTGCAAGTTGATTGACCACACATTCCTCGGAACTTGGACCAAGTTCTGGCATCGTGGATACAGGCCTTTAGAATGGTTGCGCGAAGAATGTATTCTACTTATCGTAAATATTCAGGATTGGGTAAGTTACTTTATAAAAGTATATAGTTACGGTGACAGAGTTTTTTCGGTAAAAATGTAACTAGTTACAGTTACAAGTTACCAATTCTGAAAAGTAACGCGTTACAGTAACAGTTATTCAAAAAGTAACAAATCGTTACTTTGCAGTTAGTTCCTTGCAATGAAAATAAAAATATCAAATCTGGATTTGAATTGTAAAGCGTCGATAAAGGCGTTTGTGCGCAAATTCAAGGCCTAATGCGATCTGTGGAGGTTTAAAATATATATAAAGTAACTATTAATGTAACTATATTAAATTAGTCATTAGTTATCGAAAAAATGTAACTGAGTTAAGCTACGGTTACAGAGAAGGTAACGAAGTTAAGTTAGAGTTAGAGTTACCAAAAAAAAAAGTAACTTCGTTACAAGTAACGAGTTACTTCCCAACCCTGTAAATATTCACCCAATTCAATATTCGCGCCATCCATCGCGCTGCGCCAAGCTGCCGAGGAAGAATTATCAACGCGGTAAAGCCTGTGACGTAATGGGCACGAGACTTCATGAAGTCGCGTGGGACGCAGAAAGCCGTCTTAACGTTGGAAAATGTCAGTAATGGCACACATTATTCGGTCGTCACCTCGCTCTCACACGCGACACGCTGGAACCGTGCGATTCCGGCACGACCCGAAATTCATGTAACTTGTCACGGAATTTTTTTAGGAAGATTTTACAATGTTTATAAATTCGTTGGACTCATATCCCTCCCGAAAATTACCTGGTACAATAATACAAAAATTCTCCGAACAGAAGAGCATTTGTCTAGGAATTTGTATAAATTTTTTTTAATCTTTACGAAGTGAGGAACAAAAATACTCGAAACAGGGGCCCTTCTTGAATTCACTCGAAAGAAAGTTTGGAAAGAAGTCCCTTTATTCTCTGTCTCACTCGGTTGCTCTGGCTTCACCAGTTCATAGTGCACGGTGGGTCCATTTAGACTACGTCCACGGTTAATAACCATGCGAATATCCAATCGACTTGCAACTTTTCTGTAAGAGTCGAATTTTCGCACACGTTTCTCCTTCGTGTGAATTGAAGAGTCGAGCTCCAGGGAGGAAGTTTCGTAATTTTGTCAATTCTCGCTTGTAGCTTAGCGATACGTATGCTCGTCGAAATTACGAAATGGTCGTTGGCCTGTCAGGGCCATCGGGACAATTCAATCCGTTTGGCGGGTCCCCGGCACGACGGAGCGGAGTGACGCGCGCAATGAAGCCGACCAGCTGTCAACGTCGTCGCGACGATAACGAGAGCGAAGACAATCGGCTTGGGCGACGCGCGTCGCACCGCTCGCGACCAAGACGGATGAGATCAGTTAAACCAAACTGCCTTCGTGACAAATCCTCTGTTTCCTCTGTCGCTTCGCGGCTCCGTTCTCCGCTCTCGTCGACGCACTTGCGTGTACGCACGCTCGCGCTCTCTTTCGTGACACGCTCGTCCGTAATTCGTTATGTACGTGGGACGCGAGCGAACCGTCTCACTCCTTTTCGGTGTGATTCGTCAGGATTTCCGGCCGCCGTCACGCGCGATTAACTATCGCAGCCAGTGCTAATCGAGGGGAACGGTCGTGTTCGGTCGGCGAAATTGACGCACAACCCATTGCGTCACCTATTGTTACGATCGTAATAGATTCCTCGCACTTGGTCGGTTCTTCGTTACCGTTATTGGTCGAAATGGAACCTGTGTTAACCTTGAGTCTTTTTTATATGTCAAGGTTGTTTTATACGAAGAAAGTGGACGCGATTGTTACGCCGTATAAAAGAATGGACATTCCGCTCCCCATTGCCATTTCCACCAAAGGTCTCTATGACAATTTTTCGTCGTAATGGCAGAAGTTTGAAATAACGTTCACGCGCACGTGTAACGTATTCCTTCGTCCTACGTGGAATTCGCAACAAGAAAAGAGAGCATAGGCGAATGACGTGTCATTAAAGAAAGATTATTGCATGAAACGAATATTTAATTATGGCGCTTGCGTAATCGCCATGGTATTTTCACTTTCAACCTCCGGTGAACAGCTGTACCATCATATGTGCTCGCACAATAATCTGCATTATTCCGAGGAAAAATGAGTTTAATTGTTTCAATTCCAGAGTAAATTACCGCCGCAGTAGAAAGCCACGTTGAATTACGCCTTCCTTCCTGCTCTCGTCCGCAAAATTAATTCGCGCTAGCGCTAATAATGGAACCTCCATGCAATTTGTCGCAAATGCGGAAAAACTGGAGTTGCGTCACTGATATATACATTTTATCTGTTGCGATAAGTGAGGTAAATTTATCTTTGCATTTAACATCCCTCTTGAAATTCCTGATCCTTCACATTTACGTACGAATGTTACTGGCAAAATTTAATTACAATTGAATAATTAGATGACAATTAAAATTAATTTAATTTTATGTAGCAAGTGTTCACGCTCCATATCTCTCTCTCTCTCTCTCTCTCTCTGGTTTCCCGCATTTCGACCAATTAAATTAACATACCTCTCATTTCCATTCTCTCCTTTCAATATTATATAAAGCAGCTATCGCACGTGGTTGCAATCTTCGATATCTCAAGAATCCGCAATACGCTTCGCGAGAGCGAACAATAACGAGGGGCGGGGAATAATACGAGCTCGATATAGAACGGACTCTCGCAGGGTCGCGCGATAAAGCGCGATAATGAACGGCGCGGCGCAATCCGAGATTAGAATCGACTGCACACACGCGGGTGCGTGCCATCACGCGTGTCGCTGGAATTGCACGTAGTTATCCCCGCGCGATACGTTACCGGGGTCGTGTTAAACCTGTGCGGCGTGGCGGCGCGGCGGAACGGCGGTATTTTGCATCGTGTTGCACGCCGCTCTCGGTATCGGACGCGCGACACCTAAGTGCGCGCGCGCACGCTTATGTAAAGCCGATATGGAGACGTAAATGTTATGCACATTCACGGGACACACCGTCACGGCAGCGATGCACAGTCCGCAACGACCTCTTTCACGCGTTTCCCGCAGGATGAACGATCGCCCGATGCACAGGCCACGCGGTTTCCGCGTATACGGTGCCGCGTGCATGCGAGCCTGATATCATAAATCTGACAGAGGACAAGATTGCATTTTTACTGACGCCGGAAATTTATTGGCCTTGCGGTCTATCGATTCTTAAAAATAGACGGCAATGCAGGAACGCACGATTATGATAAATACCATTTTGCGGTGGAAGTGTATATTCTAATTTCACTGAAATTTATTAACTGCGCTGCGACAACATTATAGAATTGTCAGGATCTCGTTGGACTACCGGAAAATAATGTCAACGTGTTCTACTTTACGTAAAAAGTGCAAACTAACAGTATAATCAACTAATAAGAATATTCTTCAAGTCGCCAGCAGTAATTAACAACTCGAGTATTTCCTTGACTATATCTGGCATTTTTTAATAATACAGAAAGTAAAATCGAAAAATAGACGCGAAGATAACATCTTTATACTGTGATTGCGATAAATATTACCACATGCCTCAGTGGTCGAATTGGTGAGACGCCCGCCTAGAGTGTAGGGAAGTCCAGGTTCAAACCCTGCGCCCACAGAAAAAATCTCCGGATCCAATGCTATTACACTTGTATGTATCATAACATAGGATCGATATAGCGTCAATCATATTTAGTATAGAGAAAGGATTATTTTAATCTGAAAAGAAAAATTCTAAAATCTAGAATAAAATGATAGTATGTATCGTGTTTTGTCGAATATCGCGGTGCCAACTTCGTGCGTTGTAAGTCGGAGGGAAAATTTATTCTAAACGCAAGAATATGTAAACTTACAATAATATAAGTTACCCTCGTTTCAATATAGCAAGTCGATCTTTTTTTAATTCGACAGAGTAGAATAAGAATTATTGGTTTTATTTTGATATTGTCTTACTTTTATACTAAATGAGGTTGTTAGAAATATAAATGCGTCAAGAATAGTTTTTGTTTCAGTAACACAAATCCTTTCCGAGGGTGTGGCTGACGTAATACTTTTCGCCATAAATTTTCTGTATTATTAAAAAATCCCAGATATGGTCAAGAAATTTATTATTTGATTAATTGATTATTTCATACGTCGTGCAACTCTGTTTCTTCGTTATCTCTTTCTCAATACGATATTGATTGCAGTTCTGCGTGTCACTACCGTTATTTGATTTAGATCCAGGTTTAATTGGATTGTATTGTGTAGTATGTATTGCAAACGAGCGATTTTTTTCACACTTCGTTGAATAGACAATTAAAGTCCCTCATCTAATGTCGTACGTATCATGCTGGAGGCGCAACGACGGTGTCAATGCTATGGGGCTATGTAATACGGCGAGGCTCTCTCTCGCCCTCTCTCTCAATGCATTAAACCGAATATCTCTCTCTTGCCCTTTACTCGCGCACGTATGCCCCTCCCTTCCCATCCTGCTCTTAAGAGAACAGACTTCGAACCGAAGAGATATGTACTCTCAATCAGCGTGGGCGCCGATTTCTCGCCCGCCGCGCGACGGCTCCGCTCGATCCGCCCACGCGTAGATCAAGATCGATGCGAGGTGCGTCGCTACTTTCCTCCCTGCGTCCTCGCGCGGACGCGCGAGGGCCTGGGGAAGTGCCGTTTGCGCGATGTAACGTATCCAGCGTATTGTTTTGACCCCCGAGGGGCCTGTACTTGTTAACCTCCCGAGTACTTTTCTAAAATGAGCAAGAAAATATTCAAGGGGGATACTCGTAATTACAAAACATTATCCTTTGCGAGTTAGAAAATCGAAAAACTGGCTTCGGCTTATCTCTGGATGGAACGGACGGTCGCTTGTGCATTCGCGGCGCGCATTACGGTGCGTACGTACGCCACGCGATACGCGACGGAGATGGGTAGCGCGAGTCACGACCTCGTGGATTACGTAATCCGCCACGTGTGCATAACCCGTGTGCGCGGGTATCACCATTGGAATATATCGGCGTGATGCGAAGCCAGAGGCAGACCTGCACCGCTGCCTGGCCGCCGCGCTCGTACGCCAGACGTCTTCGCTGGCGAACTCCCGAGGCGAGTCTAATTCATTCTCGGCCAAGTAGAAGATCCACTTTTACTATTCGCGACCCAACATTTCAGAAGGTCGTTGCACCGCGTGCGTCGTCCGGAGTCGGGGTCGGGGGTTACGCGCGACCCGTTTCTATGTCGCGCTATCGTTGTCCCGCGTTTACGACCACTCCGCGCTCGCGATTAAAAAAAATCACCCGTTAAATACTCGAGAGCCGATATCTTTAACGTCTTCCGTTCCCCTCGTTTACGAGTTTTCGTTGAAGCACTAAAAGTATCGCCAGGAACGCGCTATCTGCACGTCAAATGGATTCCGATCTGTCGCCATTGACATTTGGGAAACTTTCTATTCGAGATTTCGTATGTGCGCCTATTTGCGCGAACGTACTTTTTACATGTCTGATAAACTATATTAAATTTGTAACCAGCGTATCTCGTGTATTATTACTACAGCTACATAATATAATGGCGAATAAATAAGCTGAAAAATATTTAACTATTTGAAATGTTTAAAAATCAATTAATGAAAATTGAATTATGAATTTGAATTATATAAACGTTTCGGTTCTTATTGGACCTCAGTATAAAAAAGATAAGTTCGATTTAGTGCATGGATGGATTCGCAAGTTAAATATATAAATAGAATTTTGCAGTCAATAGTATAAAATTAAAGGACATAAAAATTGTCATCGATTTTACCGCAAAGATGGATTTACAAATTGAATATTAGCAGAGAATTACGCAGTCATTAGTGTTAAAATAAAAGACAAAAAATTATAGTCAGTTATGAGTCGGTAATATATAAAATACGGCGCAAGAGAGTATAATATGTTGATTAAAAAGAAAGAGCTGTAACAATCAATAAACAATAAAAATCCTTAGCTTAAGATTGTATACTTTTATAAATCTAGCTTCTAAATCAGTATCTCCCGAGTGTTTAATACACGACACGCGCAGAAATTAATAACTTTCATTAGTATTTTCTGCATACGCGCGAAATGTTATTACCATGTAACGTTGCAAATAGTAAGTGAATACGGTCTGATAAAGACTCCTTTCATGTCCTGACATCACGGCTGACCTGCCTCGCGTTCCCTCTCGAAGAAACACGAAGAGAACGTTTGAACTTTTGCTTCGACAAAAGTCCGCCGTATCATATAGGCTCGATTCTACAAGCCCGATGAATGAAACCGCAAAGGAGCTCTTCAAGGCTTCGCGACGGTCGAGGTTGGCGTAGAGAGAGCAATCAACATTTTTGACGATGACAATGAAATTGCGCGATTATATCAGTAAACAAAAGCTGCACCGGCAATTTTCAACCGCCAACAAATGCAAAATTATACTCTATACAATTTTTGGAGTGAAATATTCACTCCCTAACAATATTGTAACTCTAAAAACTTTAGAGCGTACTTTCTAAAAGTAAATCAGTGCTTTATAACTGTGAATCAGTGAATATTTCCCAGTGATAATCCACTGATTGACTTTTAGAGAGTACACTTACAATTAGAGACACTCAAACTCTTACATTTCCATATTTATTTTTACTTTTACATTTCTATCTGTTTTATTCGTCGCGAAATATATCCAGCACGTTAAGCAAGACTCGCGGCACAGTACGACGGCGGATATTCGTAAGAAACTTATGGTTTCAGATATCGCACTTGCGGTACGCGAGTAAGACGACCGCTATGTAATGATTTACAATCGTCCGATTGACGCAGTCAATGTACAGCTATTGATAGCGCTTAATCAATAGGATGGCAATAAATCATTAGCCCATTATGACGCTAATATCTAGGAAGCTATCGCGCCGTTTATCATAACGTCCTCAAATTAATATCTATTAACAAATCTGGCGAGTTTATGAATTTACATCCGTGTTATTATTGTCAACCATGCTCGAGGGAGAGCTAAATCCGTTAATATTGTTCTCACACGTTGTAGTTATATCTACACGCAATCGTTATTACAGTCTGCGAATCGGTGAATTCCCCCACAATTATTTTGCACATTCGTGTTGCGACTTAACGATATTTTGAGTGATCGTTCCCAGATTTCCTTACGTACCACTCCTGGTATCCGTTCCTATCCATAATACTATTGAAACAGGGGTGTATCTTCGGGGAAATAGTCACTAAGACGCGCTACTTATTAATTTTCGAGAAAAATAACGGACTAGATCAGGACTAGACCTTCAACGTGGGACTTACCTACTTTGTTTTACTGAATAAAGTAGGAATGGCAAACTTGCATTACATGGTATTATTTTTATTACAATAGAAGGCTTGTATTCGACCGATTCTTCAGTTTATAGTCCTGAAAGCCGAACTATATATCGTCCCACGTTGAATTCTACGACCACACATTAACTTGTTGGAAGAAATTGTCCGCGAGATAAGAGACTGAAAAACACGAAAACTCCATTTCGGAAGATTACAAGATGCTGTCTCGTCTAGAGGTGCTAAAATACCGCTTTCTATTCAGAATGAATGACGTTCTAATTTTTTTCGGATTTTATTGTACTTTCTAAGCGCGGAACATTGTTTCAACTTGAAATTAATATTTATGTGCCCTTTTTATCATTTTCTGAAACGTCATTCCGAAGTGCGACGCGAGTCTCACAATGTATCTTCACGCACATCCTGTTATAGAAATTCATTTTCTGTTCCGAGATTATCTTAAATCATCCAAGAATAATGATCGTAGAAAACTGCATCGCATTATGACGCTTTAGTGCAGTTTTGGGCAAATAGCAGCGGAAGCCATCAGTGGCACGGGACACGTCATTAGCACGCGAACAAATCCCTCGGAGTTTATCAGCCGTGTCAATCGGTGAGCTGTTGGTAGGCACGTAAATTTTGCCGGTTGTGTGGAAAGAGAACGCGCTACGACCCTTCAGTCGAGGAAAGAGTGTAGCTCTCGTGATCTTGGTGTCGCGATCGAAGAAAAGGTAGGTGGATAGAACATGACAAAGACAAAAGAGCTAGTTTTACACGTTACACACGCGGCAAGAGAGACATCCCGACATGTTTCAGACGCATATTTTCTTGAGAACGCCGCCTCTAGCACGGCTGCAGGGAAAGACGAAACAAATATCACGAGACACGGTAGTGTCTCACGCCAAGTGTAAGTAAAACTAGAATCGCGCGCGCGAGTTATGTTGACGGTCAAGAACTATGTCAGAACGTGATTTCAAAATGTCTAAGAACGAAAATAAGTGATATATCTATGCCTGGCAGAAACAATCTCAATTGCATTTACCATTAGAACTCTGATTACAACTTAGGCCCGGTTTCACCAACGTTGTTTAACTTTAAGCTTAGCTTAATTCATCCTTTGTCTCTTTCCAACTGTTATTGCAGAAAGAGACTAACGCGAATTAAACTGAGATTAAAGTTAAGCAACGTTTGATGAAACCGGGCCTCAGGGGGCTACTCAGTAAACGTTAACGATATCATTACGTGCAGATATAGTATACCATAGAAAAGCTGCGCAAAGGACGTAACGATGTCGTTAACGTTTACAGAGTAGCCCCCTAAGTTGTAATCAGAGTTCTAATGGTAAGTACAATTAAGATTTTTTCTGCCAAGCATAGATATACATATATATATAATATATATATACTTATTTTCGTTCTTAGGCCTCTTAATTTTTTTATCTGTCTCGAAATAATCACCAATCGATTTTTTGCACTAACATTAAAACAAGACACGAGATAAAATGCGTCGCGCGAGAACGCGATGCTAATTCCTTTCTCACGAAAATCTAAACGATGCTTCTTGTTATCCTTGAAAAATCTCGAAAACCATTTTCACTATTGTTATTCGGGCGCGATTGTTACGAATCACGTCTACGCCGCGTTCGAAATCGTTCGTCGTCATTCCCGGCACGATTCGAGACGGCTGGCTCGCATTAGCGGGCCCATTAATCACAATTACGTGAATTCAGGTCCTGAGCACCGCGTGCGTGCGTGCGTGCGTGCGTGCGTGCCACTCACGTGCGCTAAACGCGTCTACATGTGTGCGCGGGCGCGCGCGCGCGCGCGCAAGTCCGCATCTCGCGGATGAGGACACGCTCGGCGATGAGAAACGCCACAATTCACCATGGGTAAAAATACCGCCCACTGGACAACCGGCGACAAACCCCCTCTTGTCGTCGCATTCGCAACGGGTGGATTATGTATCCCCCCCCTCCCCCGCACCCTTCGCCCTCGCGCGACCATCGTGGAATCTCGATTGTACACTGGAAGCTTCGTGAAAATCATCCGCCCGGATCGTTCGCGGAATTCGCGCGGGTCCAACGAAATAATTCTCGTGGAGACCGTCCGCTGTTCACCGGCCCGATCTTTTTGACCGCACGCATACCGTCGAGGGCTCCCCCGGTTACTTTCGTGCCGTACAGCCCGTGCTGCATCCGTGCAGTTACAAACCGAATGCCTCGAGAACGCGAAACGATCGCGACAAAAAGAAGCGATATCGCGACAGCAGCGTTGTGAAATTTTTCCGTACATCGGGAGCTAATATAAAAATTGTTTAAAACCAATATGTGTAATTCTCGAAAAAGATTAAACTTAATCGCAGGCAATGTGGAACAAAGCTTCGAATGTAATTCCAAATGCAAATGTATGATTCGCATCAAATTAGATATTAAGCTATAATACATAATGCGATCCAATTTTACAGATTATGAATCAATTGTAAGTTTAAATAATCCTTCGTCTTTGCGTATAAATAAACGTTTACGGGCAGAGATCAAGGTTAAACGAGAATAATCTCCATAAAAATATGCTGGTGGATCAATGACAAGCGTCGATAGCATGAATGGAAACCTTGAATGAAGTTCGACGTTCACTCGTACGCGGCAATGCACCGGCGTGTATAAACGTACACTCGTGATTATCGTTAAAACTCTCGAGCGGCTACGCGCAGGTCGTCATCGACGGTGCAATTCGCGTGAGCAATCATATTTTCTACAGCTAAAAAGAACGGAACGCTACATAAATTCTGCTTGATTAACGCTAGACCAGGCCAACTAAACACGGTAGATTATTTAGAGTCTGACTTAAGAGTCTCTGGAGCCGCTCGCCTGAGCGTGAGGCAGAGATCGTCGCAAACCGGCGGAAGAAGAATTACCCGGCGTAATGGACGCGCGCGCGTAATCCGCTGTAACGCGCACGTCACGCACGGCTTTCGAAATCGCAAATAGCGGCCGGGACCGCCGAGAGGAAAAAAGCTGTCCCGCGGCTTTGTGGACCGGCCGCGGCCGCCAGTGATTTTCTCTCCTTTTAGCACGACGCACGATACGATCCGAGGCGCGACGTGATTCACGCGATTAGAAACGTAACTATTACGCTTCCGATCGAGTACGGCACAAGTTTTTCGTTATGTAATGCGTCGCGGGATAATTTGACGGTGTGTCCAACGATTGCCGGATAATTTCCTGTCCAAACTGCATAAAGTCAATCCGTAGGCTTTCCCGTATCGAGGGATTCGTGTCTACGGCAGGAAGTGGTCATTGACATAGCAGACCTTGTGCCGGTATTTCGATTCGATCTAAACATTTACATATGAATTGATATATCCGTTACCCATATAAAGTTTATTCATTGTTAGATGCGTGAATGAAACAAGCTTTCTTTCGTTAGAACGAATGCTCTGGTTAAGCGAATTGCATTGCGCTAAAAGTTGTCAATGAAATTTTATAAAAGGATGCCGTGGTAAATTTTGAAGTATTTTAAAGAAGTAAGCAATCTTATCTCCCTATAAATATTATTAATTAATATGATTTAATTCAATTTAAGGATAGTTATATTATAGCACTGTACAGGGTGTACTAAAACCATCGGATATCCTTTTAGTCACAGATTCTTTAGAAAATTTCAAGACGAAAATTCCAATACAAAAATGTCGAGGCTATAATAGTTTTTAAATAATAAGCGATTATACTTCACTACACCTGAGATTTCACGCGCCCAAGCACGGCGATATGACAAGTGATAAAAGTGTTCCTATGAATGTCGCCCTTTTTATTTAATTCAAGTAAAAATTTGCAACATGTTGTAACTTCAAAGTGTTGCATCTGTCAAAGTGGTCAATCAATATCAGTTACCATGAAGGTTGTTAAGGCTATGCTAAAAAGGGCGACATTCATAGGAACACTTTTATCACTTGTCGTGTCGCCGTGTCTGAGCGCGCCAAATATCAGGCCTCTTATTTGTGAAATATATTATAACATGTGTATTTTAATATACATGTATAGGTGTAAACTATGATATACATATATTTGGATATTCACTAAGAGAAGTAAATTTTTTTGGAAAATGAAAGCAAGCTGAGGAAATGTTCAAGTTTAATTGTGAGTGAAGAAACTTGAAAATGAAGACACAACAATTACACGGGGATTTCGTAAGAATTTCATAATGATTTCGGAGACACTGTCCCACGATTACATCAAGTGCGGTTGTTTATCAGAAAGGGAAGGCTACCGCGATACCGAAAAACAAAACGATCAGCGCGAGCAGGTGCCGCGAGACACACTGTACACTAGGAAGTACTCGTCGAACTTACCCATGGAAAATGTTCAGGGAGACAGTCCCTGCTGAAAGAAAAATCAGCACAAGTGCGTACAGGTGAAAACCGAACAAGAGATGTATCGTTTTAATCAGCACAAGTGCGTACAGGTGAAAAGAGATGTATCGTTTCATTCTGATTGAGACGTTACAATTCTATTTCGGTTGAGCTGACGCAATTGTAATTCTTCTTCTTCGTGGGAGAGACGGTGCTAGAGAGCCCCTTTTCCCTTCAACGCACCTTGCTTACATCTAATTACCGGAAACGCTGCCCGCTTCAAGTCAGCACGCCAATTAGAGACAAGGATTCGACAAGTCACGCTAATCGTTCAAAAAATCCGGAAAGGGCCAAACACTCGCTCGAAAACTCGACTTGGAGCGAGGCGGTCGTCGCCAAGACCAATTTCGTTTCGATCGCGAAAGAATTAAGTTAAATTTTTAATAAAAACTTTACGATTCCTCACAAAAAAGAATCTAGGTTCAACCTAAACAATTAATTGTTTCATTCAGCATACAGACAATTAATTCTCTCCTTCGAAAGTGTAATACTGTGCGCGGTGCAGCTTCCTCGCGGCGTCCATGGCCGTGTAAGGCACATAATGCGAATTGCGTCCCATTGTGTGCCCACGGACGGACCATGTGTATACAACACAAACCCGCCTTTTCCTTCGGTATGTACGCCGTGCCGCGGTAGTCCTCGGTATGCGGTGTTTACTTTGACGAGCGCGGTCGTAAAGTTCGCGAACGATTATGCTTTTTTTTCTCTCTCCCTTTCTGGACCCTCCCCCGTACGGCAAAGCCCTCGAAACGATACCCACTTGCGAGTGCTCCGAACGTTACTAAGGTGCTGGTTTCAAGAGTATCGCTACTGCGCGCGAAGGTATCAGTGCCATCGCTACCGTAGCGCTGCGTTGTTAAGACTCGTCTGTACAACATTGCGACTCGTTGGCGAAACCTTGGAGAGGGGGGGGGGGGTGCAAACCAGAGCGAATTTCTCAGACCTCTTCACAGGCTATCATCATCGGTCTTTCGCAACGACCGCGTCATAACTCATTGTGTGCATTTCTTGGCAGCTTTTATATTTCGCGCTACGATAAAAAAAAACTTATTTTTATAAAATCTTACAGAATTGATACACAAGATGGTTAGTGGCACAGTTTATCCGGTAATATCATATTTGCTTAATTGCACGATTACTTGTATATCTTTTATTCGAGTTCGTCCTTTGACTCTTTCGCATAGAAATGTGATCGCACTCAATTTTATATTTAATTAACCATTATTTTTATCTTCCAAATATAATGTTTCTTTTACCTTTTAAAAGATTTGTGAAAAAATAATAATTCTTTGAAGCTATAGATGTTGAAATAAATGTGGATGGAAAATTGAGAATTTCTCAAAAACTTTTTGCACAAATTTTAGATGACTCCTCAAGAGTTTTCAACGATAATTTATAATACTTGGAACAATAAAATACCTTCTCTAAATTTTCTAGTTCTTAATTAGAAATATTTTAATTTTCCGGATTCCTAAAGTTTCTTTAAGTGTTACGTATTATTACGTGAATCTTAACACGTACTATTAAAAAAATAGCGGAGTTTCTGCTAAATTAATAAGCATCATTTATTGGTTCCATCATATGGAGTGAAATCTGTTTAAAGGAAAAGTGATTGTTAGATCGTGTAATCGTTGCGAAAAAAGATTTGTGATTTAATTTGGGTGTTGAAAACTTGCTACCTCATATTAGAAACCTATTTCATAATAGAAGACTTTCCTCTAGAACTTAAATTAACCTTGATAAAAACGTTTTATAATCGACTAAACTAAAACGTGAAATTATCATCGCATGCTTTTGACTTCCTTTTTACATTGAAATTCTTTTTGAAACGTATCAAAAACAAAAATTTTTCAGGAAAAGTCAGAATTCTATTGAATCATATCAAAATTCTAAAAGTGAAGTATTGTTTCTTTTCGCAGAAATTCTAAAATTAATTTTATTATATAACGTGTAAGGTAATCGTTATCGTAATCTTATACTGATTGGAGGAATGCGACATCATTCACGATAGTGTGTAACGGTGGCCATTTATAGCGGGCAATGCTTTTCAGGCCCGAGTTAGTATTTTCACGTTCGACCACTTTCTGCGATCCTTTTTTGAAGCTACCTTCCGTTCTGTTCTCCTTTTTAATCCGCTCGCGAATGGGCGGCCGCGTGGTTATTCATCGAACCCTGAATCGTTGTTAAATTATCGCGAAATTCTGTTGACAGCCGACGTGATTGCGATTTATGAAGCGGCCGGGAGATATTTTTTATCAGTTCGTTAACTCGATCTTTATCCTTACACCGGATTCTTTTCTGATCATGTAATTAAGGAATTCATATTTTTTCCAATGCGGCACCACCTGTTATTCCGGCGATAAATGTGCGGTAGCGGATACGAACGCAAGTGTTCCAGCAATTAAGCGTTATAATTGTAAGATATCGCAGAGATTGATCGTAATCACGTGCGATTGTATAACGTGCGATTTTTCAGAAATTTTATTAGCCGTCGATAAATCAACGGCATGTTAAAGTTGCTTCGATTACGAGCACAAATTGACTTGATTTAACACGAATACCGGGGTTAAATTCGTTTAATATTATACATTTTCCACATTCCATAAATAATATTCAAAATATTTCAAAGCGGTTCTATAATTTTTGTAAATGGCACTGCAGTTATCACATTGCAAAATGTACACGAATTATTATACAATTAACAAAATAAGAGAAATGTAATATGAAGAAGAAATTCAAATTTTAGGTTTTACACCACGTCGTACAGTAAAGAATTTAACTACACGGTAAAAAATATTTGGCAGATCCATAAGATGAATTAAAGTCGAACGTTTCGGAAATGCAATTTTTAGAAATTGTGTATCAAGTGCTATGAATAAACCGGGATCTCCTCTACGATGTAGAAGCTCGGCTTGCTTCTTTTTCCCTCAGAGGTCGTCGGGGGCTTCTCGTGGCTCGCGGTGTCTTATTATTCGGGAATTCTACCTCCGGTGCGCATAATATTCGCGAATACTCGCGGACCCGCCGCTCCCGACTCGTATTCCCGGAGCGTTTTCCATGCGGCGGGCGGACCGGACTAGCCGCTCGTCCGCGTGCAAAAACGCGCACGGGTGGGATCCTTTTTGGCTTCGCTTTTTGCCGTGAGGGCCGGCCGTAAAATTAGCATAACTCCAATATATTATCCGCCTGTCCGTGGACGAGCCACAAAGTCCCGTGCTTATGCGGCCCGTGCGCATAACGCCCGGGCCTTTTACGAGCGGCCCGATGCGGACCGAAAGCGCGGTTTCATTGAAAATAAACTTGTCGGTCGCGCGGATAATTGCGTGTACGCCGCGACACCTAGACGGCCACGCGACCCTCGCCAACGTAAACACACGCGTGCGGTGTATTCCACGTGACATTCCGTTAGCAATCGCCACCCGAAGACCCGTCGTAATTTCGAAAATCAACGGATTCCTCGAGAGGGAAATAAAATTATTTATAGTTCTATGACCAGAGCCCTAAGAGAATCGTATAGGAATTTACTCTCTTGAAAGATATCACGTCCGTGTAAAGAAAACATCGTCTGATTACTCAGATTATTATCATATTTTAAATGTATGTACTTTCTTTGTTTTTCTCAAAATGTTCTCTTTCAAATTTTTAAATTTGCTTTTGTAGAAAAGAATTTTTTGGTCCTCTTTGCATCAAGATAAAATATCTTAAAAACGTTATGTTTTCCGACCGCCTGAAAATTAAGCCTCGATAACTGACAAGATTGTACGCTCTACTGCTCGTCGAATTTATCGTCAAAGTCGCTGAAAGAAAATCCGATAAACTTGGAAGGTTGCGACCCAACATCTCGACTCTCGGCAAGGAATGTCGGTCGCATATCGGAGCAGGGTTCCTCTTGCATATCCTCTCGATATTCGATACCCACTTCGACACTCGATACCTAACTAGACCGGTCGCTCGCCTCGAATACGGACTTGATGGAGCACTCTTTTTCTATTTTCCTACATCATTGTCGACCGCTTGTCGTGCCTCATCTTTCTCCACAGACTGCATCGGCATCCTGACACGCACGAACAAACGAAAAACGAGCGCAACGACAGGAGATATCGCGAGAATCACTGGAAAATACATCGCTGGACGATCGATTCAATTTTCATCCACTGCTGAAAAATTTGTTTCCAGCAAAATTGCCGGTAATAATATTGTTTGTTCTCATGGCTCATCTTATGTTATACACAAAGTTATTCGTCTACCGCGTAAAATTTTTCACAAATTCAGAAACACCGATGGATAATAAGACATGTTTCAGTTAATATAAAAAAATATAAGTTTTGCATTTAAAAAACAATCGTATTTACGTGCGTTCGTATCGCGAATAAAGTTAAAATAAAAATATTATATAAAGACGAGATAAAAGAAATATAAGGAAAATTATATAATTAATAATATTTAAATATTAGAGAATTTAGTAAGTGTTTTGTGCTCAACTTTTATTTTCCCGAGAACTCATATTTGATTAATTTGATGCTTATAACGTTTTGTAAAACACTTTCTCCGATTAACATAAATACTAAAGCCACATGTATAAGAAAACTTGACTATTTTATCTTGCTTACGTCGTCACGTGGTCTTCAAAGTGAACGATCGTCATCAAAGAGGAGTGTTATTACCGCTGGCACGCAGCACCCGTTATAATTACATTCCTCCCTCTTACCTAGTCATGTCTTCGGACAGGAATAGATCTATTTGCTTATTGTTAGACTCTAGCGTCGAATCTCCAAGCTCTATGTGACAATTTTAAAAATACTAGAACAATAAATTACGCGCGCGTCATTATCCTTATTTTTACATTTTAGGGTAGATTGTTTCATTCTCTTGATACGTTAGCTAATAATTAAATCTTTTTTTTAATTAATAATTAATACATTATAATTTTTGTTATATTACCTTTCATCTACATCCGTTCTTACTAAATTGATAAATATCATTTAAATGCATTCTGATTATTTTGTCAATTTTACTTTGTCAGTATCATTCTCTTTCACTTAATTAGATGTTTAACGTTAACTTCTCTTTCTTTAACTTTTTGTTTATTCTCTAACCTTCTTTAAGTATATTCTTTCACAAACTGTCAAAATTCACACGCAAGGTGAAGCATGACACGAATCTAAAAGAGAAGTAAAGCACACCGCGCTTTGAGAAAACCAATCGGCATCGCGGAAAAAAGGCCTTTATTCGATATTAACGACATTCGCGCCGGCAACCTCTCTTTTTTAGAAATTTTTTAAGTTGTACGTTTAGACAGATACGTTATAGTTTCTTGGCGTGATCTTCCGAATGGACACCCCTCCGATTAAAATAAACTTTTGCAGATGACTTTTGTCATGATGGTTTTGTCATATCTATTATAGATATGATTATTAGATAGATAGAGATTATTTATCAAGGTATTTTCGGATTATCTACAGTTTTAGATTCTAGCCTGACAACTGGGTAAACCTGCGTATAGAATCATACAATAATAGATTTCAATAATCGAGCTTTTTAGTCGACATTAACCGGCCAGTGTTTTAATACGGAAAATTTATTGCGATAAATATTAACTCAGCCAGGGTTTGAACCTGGACTACTCTCTAGGCGGGCGTCTCACCAATTCAACCACTGAGGCATGTGGTAATAGTAGATTTCGTTTCGGATTGATAAACTGAATGCATAGGCGGTGGAGGGGAAAGCCCAGTGATTCCGTTTAATGTCCGTCCCCCCAAAAAGGTTTTAAATCTTTCAAAGGGCATCGCACAATAATTTTACAATACATCGATTTTTGATTGTGACATGTTGAAGGAGAAAAGTTTAGTTTCATATTTTTCTCGTTACGCTTTTTTTACCGGAAAAGTACTTAGTTTCAGCCTTCAAAAAGCCGTCATCCATCCCAGTTGAGAGCAGTCAATGTCTCCACAGACATCCGGCACATGTTAACCGCGCGTTTTATGGCGCGCCGGAAAGTACGTTCCGTCGCCGATATGTTTACCCGCTCAAGAGCTCATGAACCAGAGGTAAACTCCAGTTAAAACACGTGTTCGGAGCGGCCAGATTCGCAACGGTCATAAAGAAAAATGCAGATCAGGGTGTAGTCGCGGCTTTGTTTCTTCGAGTTTCGCACACCAAAGACGAAGTGGAACGCGCAAACCGCGCATTGTCGAGTAAAAATATTGCACAATTATCCAAAACGTGTCGATATATTACAAAATAAACATTTAAAAGAATATAGCGTTATTCTAAAATTCTAAAATAAAACAGATAATGTTAGTTTAATTAATTATCAATCGAATAAATATTTCATGCATTCTATTTCTTAATGTATTTCTATCCAAAAAGACCGAATTTTTTCGAGCAACATGTGCCATGTGTTTTCTGTAGCGTCTTCTTGCCGGCGTGACACGGTATGGCTACCGGGTGTGCCATAAAGTACGGTTACATGTACTAATTTTATTTTAAGAAATATCGTTTGAGACATAATTTTACCAAACTTTCGAACTAAGAATAATAAGTTCAACATTAACACCAGAATATCAGCTCGGTCAGTAGGCCAGTTCTACAAATCGGAGTCATTCGATTTTCTTTCATGATCGATAATTCATATTCAAGCGACGTCACGGGGGAATATCATCGATCTAGAATCTCAGACTTCTATGGACGTCTCAGATACGCAGGGTTTTAAGTCACGAAGCCAGTATATCTGGCTTTTGTTTTGACTGCTCTCATTGGGCATCTAAGGGGCCCCCGTCTACCGTTTCGTACCCCGAAGAATCAAACGAGCAGAACGCATCGCCATTGTTTTCGGGAACCGAGCAGGTAGAAATAGAGAAAAGCGAATTGAGGCAGGGCAGACCAGAGTATTGTATTATAATGTACATTACAATCGTTTGCCTAAGTGGCTCGTAGCCCGTCCCTTTGCGCAATTTATGGCTCTTCGTTATCCGTATTGTTTTCGAGAATACGCATTTGGATTCGACTTTCGGACACGTCGTCTCTTCTTCAGGTTGTATCTTTAATGGGCATTATAAAAAAATAAGTTTATATAAAATTGCCGTATATTACGTATTTATAAAAAACCGTATTAAATTTAAAAAATGCCACGAGCGGAAAATTGCTTACTTTTTACAATATAAATTCTGATTGAATGAGAAAACGAATGTATACTGAGTGTTAATTTAAAAAACTAAACGCACCGTAATGTGCGTTTTTCAAGCATTTAATTGTGGCTATGCATTTAATAGTTTTTCTCTTATTACATTTACGATAACATTTCCGACATTTACAATTTTCTGTCTGTACGAAATCTTCAGAGACACCGCCATTTTATGCATAAACTTTGAATAAAGGAACAAATTTTCTAGTTATAAAATCAAGTGTCGCCTACGAGGGGCGTTTGCAAAGAATATTTCGCGTTAGATTTCATTACATGGAATATAGAGATACATTTTATGTTATTTCAGCTGAAGAGCGAATACGCGAATATTTAGTCGCAAGAAATTTCTCTTATCCGCCGACAGAAACGGAATAAATGCCGTTTACGCGCCTCACTCGAAGACCGCGATCGAGGAAAATCTTTGGGGAGAATCGACGGATGCAGCTGTTCGTCCCGATATTATCGATTCCTTAGTACGCGACAACGTCGACGACGTTGTGCGTGTATCCGTGACTTTATACAGCCCTGCGAGGGGCCCTCCGTTGCGGGCGGCGGGACGAATGGAACATCTGCCGGTGGTCCGGGCCCTTCTCCAAACACCACCACCTTGCACCATATTACACAGAGGACCCCAGCGCATATGTATGTACTACCCGTGTCGCGGACATTGGCTGAATTACGACATGCGTAGCACGATTCACTTCACGTTTTACGCATTATAATTGCACAAAAAATTGAAAATGAAAGCAAAGGTTAAGTAACACCATCACATTGGCAGCGAGAAACTTTATAAATACACTCAGAACAATTTTTATCGGATAAACCAATTAAATAATGTTTCCGATGGCTAATTTTTCCGATTACGTTTTCCGATTAAATTATGGATACATCCAATGAAATTTGATTGAAAAACCGATCACATTTTTCATCGGATATACTATTTAATCGGATATATCCGTTTGTTATTATGTAATTGGACTATCCGATTATATTTAATCGGACACTTTTCTCACAGTGTACAGACTTGTTGGGAGACGAGATTTCTAGTGTGAGAAATCTGGATGACTTTAAAAATATATTTATATATTTAGAATGGCGTTGTATTAATTTTGTTTCAATAATATTCTTTTCTCAAACGAATTAAGGACTAGACATGAGAAGAAAAACCCTTAAAACTAAATCACACACCTAATATATATATTTTGTTGAACTTGAAAACAATCAAAGTTAGAGACACGAAATTAGGAGTATTAAATGTAATTAATTTTTAATAATTTCTTTTTTTATGAACACTAACAACAATTTGTGAAACTAAATAGTACTGGTTCATGTTCCGTTCAATTTTTCTGAAAAGGTAGAGCTGACATGATTTTACGCTTCTTGCGATAATATTGACGAGTATAACATGTGCGGGCATTGAAGTCACCGACGAATTCAGCGATTTCAACGATGTAATAAGACACGTATCTTGAAAATATTGTGTTTTCAATAACATTTCCTTATTTCTCACGTTGAATAAAGTCACATAAATTCTTACGAGCTTAAAATGTATCTTTTTATGCATTTTATTCCTTCTTAAAAAAGAATGTATCCATTCGCGATTTTTTGACGGCTTAAACACGTTGCAGGCAATAAAATCAGAATAAATGGATACTTATTTATATCGCAATAAAGTTATCCGTCGCTTAGGGACAAGGCATTATAGCAGGCACAATCAATACGTTTTTCGAAACTGGACTTGCCAATTAATAATCCTAATTCAATCGAGCTGTTTTCGCATTTGTACGTTAAAATGACATCAGCACATAAAATAGATAGTGCAATTCTTGTGATATAAAATTCGGGATATAAATTTCTTCGGGCGACATGGAAAAATTTTAACAGTGCAGTATGTCATAAATAAATATTAGTAAAAATGCAATGTATTTGTTCACTAAAAATTTCGGGAAACACGGAAATCTATCACAACTAGAATGTTTACTCAATTTTCTATGCTTTTATACAAGCATGAAAGTATGCCATTATCACGTTACGTTAACATGTCATATCATGTTATCAATTGACGCGTGCAATAATCAAGATTACTTTTACTTAATATAAATTGCAGTACAAATATAATTCCTGAATTATTAAACAGTGCTTTAAATCCTCAATTTCGCCAAAAGGAATGATAACGGTTATCATTTCTTGTCAACATGTATGATATTACGTGCCGTATCAATCGACAAATATTTTCGTCTATTTATGTAATATATCATTTTCTAATTAGATACTTTCAGTAATACACACAATGTCGAGAGAATCTAAGTATCTTTTATTTTCGTAGATTTTCTTTTCTTAAATTGATGAGGTTAGTATTGTCACGTGTTTTGTTCTTTTGAACGATCTATATATCCTGAGAATCTTAAATACAAATATTACAAATTAGTAGTACCTTTGTAACGTTAGTATAAGTGCATAATATACATCACGAGACACGGTAGTGTCTCGCGCCAAGTGTAAGCGAAGCTAGTTTATATAAATCACATGGATTTATAACTGACAATAGCGTGTCTCTACTTCAAACGTAGATTTCCGAGAGGAGTCTCGACCAGCGATAAATAACTCGCGTATCACGTTCGCGGGTTTCCTATTCAATTATAAGAATGAAAGAGCAAAAGAAAAGCGTTAAAAGCCAATGGTCATAAATTCAAAGGTCGTTTAGGGAGGGCAAACGGAAAATCGAATGTGAAATAAAACAGATGGAATTTTGTCTATATATCAGCTGCCATAACTATAAATCCCATTTCCTCTTGGACCGCGAAGGAAAAAAAAGAGACAAACGCGAGATAAATAACAGAACTTCAACGGTACATTGATTTGCAAATCGTTAGTCATTACGAGGTTAGTCTCCTAATGAACGCACGGTAACCTATGGTGCGCTTACAACGTGGCTTACAAGTATCCGCGATTACGAATCGGTGGAGCGTTAAAAGTATCTTCGAGGTTCTTCACTTTAGAATGAAGGTACAGTTACGCCAGGTCTGTGTGTACGCGCGGGATGTCTACTGCGCCAGGTGCATTTATCCTAGCAATTATAGAGAGGAGGCGCGGCGATTTCAGGCCTGTCGATGGAAACAATTTACGCCCTCGCAACCCAAAAAAGAAAATCCACAAAATTGATATTAATAATTAACATAATAGAAAAGAAAGACACTAGGGGCGATGAGAGCCGTCACATAGAAGGTGAATAAATAGTTAAACGTTTCGATCACGAAAGTGACCCTCTTCAGTAACAATCTGATGAAAAACGCTAAGTCATTATTTGAACGGTGATGAGTCGTTACAAATGAAGTTAATTGGAATTAAAATATATAAAAATCATAGAACGTTAATTAAGATATACACAGAATATGAATAATAGAAAGAAGAGCTGAACACTTATGTAAGCGTAATCCATCGTGATTTCATAGCAAAGCATCTCGACAGTCTGATACTTAGTTGGGTATCAGAGGGTTGTCTACAGACTAAAGTTAAATAAAAACAAAAGATACCAGAGGTGTATAAAAAAAATTAAAAGTAAAATATTATTGTATTAAAAAATTAATAAAAATAAATGAGACAAATAAAGTAATAAATTAATTATTGAAAGGAAACGAGATAAAAAGAGAAACACTTCCTGTGAAAAAGACAGGTGGAGATGTGTGAGTCTGTCGGTGCTAGAAAATCTACGCAAATAAACGATACTTGAGCTATCTCGAGATACGTATCGTGTATTATTGAAAGATTCTAATTGGAAAATTATATGTGAACACATGAAAATATATGTCGATTGATATGGCGCGTTTCTCGGTTATTTTTGAAAGCGTTAATAATGTGGCAACAATAATATCGATAAGTAAAAATACGAAAAATGTGGATTAAACTCATAAAACATACGAGTATGTATATCGCTCGTGTTGCTTGTTTATCTGATTATCTAACGCTGACCTTATTTACATAAAAGGCGACCATAAACATCTTTGTTATAACCGCTTGGCTCTCACGTTTCCTTGCCCTGGTTGCGACAATTACGCAATATCGGGGTTGAACGTTGCGTTAGCACGATTTTTGCTGTTCCATTAGGGAAACAACAAACGAGCACGCGAGACGGCCGGCGTGGCATTTCGTGCCAAACATAAAAAGTGACCCAGCTTTTGAAACTGTTTGAGAATGACGCACTAAATTCCACTCACGTTTAAGAGTGACGCGAGTTCCTCGTAAAGGATCGACGACGACGACACGAGCTACGACCGTGTTTAGTCTATGTAACAATGTAACGGCGCGCTATTATGCAAGCGTAATCTGAGCTTTGTTCGTGTTAAAGTTCATATTCGCGTATTTTAAGAGAGTTCGAGATGTAAGAAGTTTGTTATGTTATACGTTGAAGAGAAAGAACTTACTTCGGATTTATTTTATGGAGCAGTACGCTTGAGTTTGTACATAACATGCTCTCTCGTTACTGGAACGGTGTTGTATCAAGGAAAGCATAATGAAACCTTTTTGTCGTGCTTTGACGAGCGAAATATGAGCTCATAAAATACAGCAAAAACTAGCTTAAATTGTTAAAGGTATTAAATGGCTCGACGCAAAACATTGGACATGGAAAATAATGAGTAATTCGAGCTATTAATTACAAATATATTGGAAGATAAAAATAGATCTTGATAACTAAGAAAAAGCAGCCATGCTTGAAGAAGGTAACTTAATTACAATTCATGATCTATATTTGATTGATGTGTCTATGCACTTTATGCATTGTTAGATAATTGTTTGCCGTATTATTATTCATGTATTATAAATCGAACAAATTATAAATAAAATCTGATATAATCAAATATGTAAACTGCTGATAATTTTTAATCAAAAACCTAACCGTTTCATTTTATTTGATGATTTGTATTAGCTCATACATCTCGATTGTAATGCGTTTTTAAACCTAAAATTCTATATTTATAATTAATCCTTTTTCCAATTTCTCTTCTAATGTCTAGGAAACGTAACCGGAAACCTTTTTCACGTCCGGCAGAATTTCTCGGTAAGCCTAAGGCTCATAAAAAGGTCCGTGAGCAAGCAGCGTTCTAGGCATAGTGTCAAATATTGTCACGCCTTATCTCACACGTGCGTCTCTTGCTCGCAGTTATCGCGTCAAGAAAGAGCATCGGCTATTTAATGGAAGGCAAATAAAAGCACACGAAGTCTCACGCACGCCTTCCTTCGAATAAGTACGAAAAGGTCAGAATTGCAATTTACGCAGTTAGTATCACTGCAACAGAACAATAAAGAGTTTGCCTCCATGATAGCCGCTATGCATCATTTACCCTCGTTAAAATATACTTGGAATCTATAATACATTATTTTCTAATAGTCGCAAAATACGTAAATGAAGTACGCAAATAAAAATTATGATATAAATAACTCGCATATTTATACACAAAATTGGTTTCATGCTTCATGTTTCACTTGTCAGTGAATATAGTTGAGTACCCGATGCTGCAATTTTGAACAATGTATACTACACGTATCATGCCCCGCCGTTGAAGAGAAAGTTCATACCTTGCGGCGGTTAAGTAACTCGCTATAGAGCTAATCCCCAATGAAGATCGGAGCGAGAGAGCTTTGATTTACGGCAGATAATTAATAAAGAGGGCAGCGATTGAATATCTCGCTATGTCGCGAAGTTAATTCGACGAGCAGAAAATTTTTTAGAGTATTCTCCTTTACTTTCTGCGTAAAGATATAATGAAGAAGGTATTGCGAGATAATGAAGTTAGTCAATTTCGTTAATAAATTCATTGCGGAAAGTCGACAAATATTTGCTACTTTCTGGCTCTAAACCGTTTCTTATTACGCCAAGGAATTTGAGACATTTCGAAAGAGCTAATAATATTTACAATGCAACGTCGTAATCAGCTGATAGACGTAATAAGATGAGATAGCAATAGGACTCATTTAACAAGTCCATTAATACTTTCTCCGACATACGCCGGAAAGGTTAAGACCCTCGCAAACTCGGAGAAACTAACTTACGTTAGATATCACGGAGGAAGTCGGTTAGAATACATTACGCCGCGGAGGAAAGGGAGGAGATTACCCGCGCGAGCAGAGGAACGGACTCGTTCGCAAATCTCATTTAGCGTGACTAAATTAATACACGGTATGGAGTTACCACTCATCGTGATCGATCATTGTTCCGCAACTCGGAATTCGCGAATCACGTGTGTCTATTATCCGCGCGTATAATAATCACACACCTCGCGCGCATCATGAATCGAACGGCGTCAAATATAAATTTCAATCGGCCGTAATCGGCTTGTCGCTTTCTGAATGAAGCTCCATCGACGTGACTGCGCATCTCCCCGACCTCGCCGGGAGCGAATTCGCGGGAGAAGTGAATTATGTCATAAGATCATTTTCCACGCATCGTCCCGTCGATTCACCGCGCGCAATTTCCATCGTTTCTTCGCGTCAAATAGCGGACGTACGTTTGACAATATTATCCTGACGCCCGGACGAATAAATTTCCGGCGAAATCAGGCCGATATCAACACCAGACTCCCGAATAAACCAACGCATATGCACGAGTCAACATTTTATAAATACATACAGCGCCTGAGAATTAAATTCTGTAAAAAATGAGCGAAACAATTCGCGACGCATTCCGCGACATGTAATGATCGGCCTTTTATTAAACGCAAGCGCAAAACGATCCACCCCATGGATCTGTGCAAAATTGCAAATCATCGTCGCGGTTGATCGTGAATAGCTCGAGCAAGTCCGTGTCGGGAGAGACCGGGGCCCTTCTAGGTCGGTGTAAGGTCTCAGCCTAGAGGCCATTATACTTAGTATCCCCTCGGTGTGTTCCTGTGCCTCACGATAATAAAGTCGACGCCGGCCCGGGGCATGCCAGTCGGCGCACGTTATGAATAAGTACGCGTAACATAGCGACGTGTGTGCAGGAACGTATCTATATTCATGCGCGGGGTATCGCCGCGGGGCTCGAACGAACAATACCGTATGTAAGAGTCGGGCCTACGCCGACCCTCCTCCGGTGCGAGGCGCATAAGGTTTCCCGCAAACGTGGCCATTATGCAAAGAAACCGGGTACGCGAGTTAATTAGTTTATACCTACAGCGAGGCACTGAGAAACTGTAGCGATAATCGCCACGCAAATGCACTAAAGCCCGCGTCACACTACGTCTTGTGGATCGCGGATCGGATTGAGATTGCGGATCGTGAAACGCAATTCACCCAATCGGATGCGAGGCTGTCTCGTTTGATTGGCTGATATGCGATCCGCGATACGTACTGCGAGGAGTAAACTGCTGACCAAAATCATGTACACCCATGCCTACTCTCTAAAATTTTTGGAGTGAAAATACTGCCATGGAGTGAAACGTTCAACCTATTGGAGTGAATACTTACTCCAACAGAGTGAATATTAACTCCAATACGGTGAACGTTTCACTCTATGGCAGCATTTTCACTCCAAAAATTTTAGAGAGTACTAATGCCCAGTGGGCATTACTTTATCTTATTATCTTACTTTATCTGGTTTTACCTTGTTTTATCTTATTTGATCTTTATAATGCCCCAGCGAGGCCTAAATGCCCAAATTAATGCCCAAAATCTGTACACCGCAGTGCCCTCAGCGGTTTACCCCTCGACGTAGTGTGACACGGACTTAACGGGGAGACGGACGCTTTCACATTACGCACCAAAAACTCAACGGGTACGCGCGCGGTACTTTACATGGGCCGATCGCGTTTAATATTGCCGTTTATACGGGATAACTTGTTCAATTAACAAATGTTTTCTTCATACGATATTTAAGATAAAGATTCTCTGCAATTAACGTCGACAGAGAAAACGTTTTTAATGAACGAACTCGGAATTGTTTATGTATTTGAAATAAATTTGATTAATAATCAATACACAGAACTTTTCTGATAAATGGCCTCTCTGTATTAATAGATGTAGACGTCCTTCCATATCCTTACATATACATGTCTTTAAGAAACAGCATATATGTATAATAATGTCAAACAACTCACGTGGTTAATTAATTCCAACGGCCGTATACCATATGCAAATTGACTTACAAAGATATTTATAACGCATCGGAGATCAAAGAGACTAACTGATTATGCAGATCGTAACATAAAGCGCCAATGAGAAATGTATTAAGAATTAATCGACAGTCCCGCGGATATGATACGTCGGGGCAAATTGTCGATAAGACGGGCGGGCCGGAGGAGAGGAGTAATCGACTGCAAATACCTCTCGATACTCGGTGTACTCGGACGTAACCTGCATAAGGGGAAGTGGCAAGAAGAAGAATCGTGACTTTGGCTGCGCCGCGCGCGCAACAGTCGAATGGATAATTATTATCACGAGGAGGCGCGCGCGAAAACGGAGAGGGAAGGGATCGGGATGGAAGCGAGATGGGGACTGTGTGAGAGAGAGAGAGAGAGGGGGGGGGATAGAGAAAAGAAGAAGGAGAAGGAGAATGAGACTCGGCAGGGTTGCAAGGGACGGGCAAGATGAAGCGGAGGAGAAAGGTGTTGGATGCGAGCACGTTGATCTGAGGTAGAGATGGTTCAAGGATCAATATACACGCGCACTCCCTGTTGGTGCGCGCCGTCGAATCTGCCTTTCTCTTTCTCTCTCTCTCCCACCTCCGTATCGTCTCTCGCGCGAACCCTTTTCCTCTCGCTCGTTCCCCCTATCGCGCTCTCTCCCCTCCCCTGCCTCGTTGACCCCAAATACCAACGCACGATTAAGTACTCGGCCGACGATTCTTTCGTGACCGGCGAGCGCAAAGAGGCGCGCGCGATATAAATGTCTATATACGCGCGAATGAAGATAACGACTGCGCGCTGACGGAGGAGAAAGATCGAGAACCGGTCAGCGGCAAAGGTCGGGCAACGAATTTTCCCCCGCTCGAAGGAAGCGACTGAGGTAGCAACGCTACCGGTACGTACGTCCGATATGGATTAAAATGAACTCAAGATTTGCCATTTGTATTATCGCAATCTCATTGTCAGGCGATCTCAATTAAATCCGGCGAGCAAAAAAGCTCCGGCCGACCTCGCTGTCTTCTCGCGTCTCGCATGAATGTCAAAAGTATCCCCCGGTGGGGCCTCGTCCGAGGGAACGAGTCACGGTGAAAACGTCGCCGGCTACCTTCGTATCTCGCACCTGCCGCTGACAAGACGCCCGAGTGTTCTCCGCGGCGATGCAGGCCACCAGCGCGGTTTTTGCACGCCATCGTCCGGCACAGCAACAACTATCGGCATCAACGGCACGGCAGTTGCCATCGAGAGCCTGCCCCAGTATAATTCGTCGCCATATATGTACGTGCGCCGCGAAGGAAAATAATGAGAGTGGGACAAGTTAACGAAATAACGAGAGCAAGAAGCGGAGAGAAATGCCGCGAGCCCGGACACGCGCGCGATTAACGAAAGTTAAACGCTGATTCCTTCCCCATTGTGTCGCGCGCATAATAGGTACGATTTTTACGGTTGATCGTTACCGCCGTAGCCGCGTCTGTCGAAGCCGACGATCCGTAACTACGTACATATGTGTCACGCATTTCTCCAATGATTATGCTATGTACTCGACGCTTGATAATGACAGAGACTTTTACGAGGGGTAAACCGCTGACCAAAATCATGTAGGTACTAATGCCCAGAGGGTATTAGTAGGCATTGGTGTACATGATTTTGGTCAGCGGTTTACCCCTCGTTACTTTATCTTATTACTTTATTTTATTACTTTATCTTATTTTATCTTGTTTTATTTTCTAACCCTTTTAGATTTTTATTATGTCCCAGTAAGGCCAAATAGCACCCACTAATACCCAAGAAATGTCTAGTAATGCCTAGCAATGCCCGAAATCTGTACACCACAATGTCCTCAGCGGTTTACCCCTGAGACTTTTATAACATTACACCGGCTAACTTAAGAAATTGTTAAATTCTATTTTGTCATTGCTACACTATATCACAGGAATTTGTGTTTGGATGACACATGTGTTAAGACACTGTACAATATGAGAAAATATCTAAATGACATTACAATTAAATGTTCTCTCCGGATATAATTTTTTAGTCAATAATACACGGAGAGAATGTTCTTTTAAGATTTACCCTGAAAATCATGCTGTTATAGTACAACGTGGCATTTTGAAGAACTTTTTATGAGAGTTTTTTTAAATTTTACCATACATTTTAATAGTAATTATACTTAAGTAGTATACATTTTTCTAGTAAACTAGATACTCTCTCTTTCATCTCGTATAAAATCAAAATTGTCGCAGCGAGGATTTGTACAGGAAAAATGCAATTAACGTGTGATATTCAAGAGGCGTTAAATACAACGGACGCGCGCGATTTATTCTTATTAAGGATTCCTTTTGTGGTTCGGGCGGGCAAAAATATGATCGTATTAAGTGGGCACGGAATAAGCGCAGGTACATATGTTCCATATGCCCGAGGTGTATTAATTGTTGGATGCCATTCGTGTTCAGACTTGAGTTACGGTTACCAATTGCTCGTAATTACACCGAAGCGAGCACTCATCGTTTACACATAATTAGGTATCGTACGGTTGGCGGTTTGAATGCACGGCCGTGTTATATAAATCTCGGGATTCTCGAAATCTTTTCACACGAGCCGATATTTTCGAGATAGGCATAAGAGACAGCTACGTAGTAAATTTATACAACGCGAACGCAAAACGGAAAACTGCGATATTGTCGGAAATAATTCTTATGCTCTTCGTCAGAACATCCGTCGTTCAAAGTTCACAGCTTATTAGACGTTTTTGCTACTTTGCGCGTACGGTTTATTTAAACGGAAATATAATTTCCGAGTTGAGACCGAATACGCGATACTCTTCAGGCTCTCAAGGAACTAACGGAAACGTACTATCCACCCTGAAAACAAAGTGTCACCCTTTCCCAGCGCGTTCCGTCACGCACAAGGACTTATCGAAAACGCACCTGGCAATCGATAATCGTACAAAGGTCCTCCATGACTCAAAACGGTTAAAAGGGCCGGAGAAGGAGGGTACCGTACGTTGGCCATATGATCAATTCGAGTAACAACATACAATTTCCATCTACGTAATATTTTCCAATTCATCTTGTTGTACTCGTTCGACAAGAGAACGGTTCATGTTCAATCGATAAAAAATTATGTAAATCTAACCGCGACAATTTATTCCCGAACTACTTGTTAAACTCTTCGTCAATTAAAATACCTAATGCATTTTCAATTTTCTAATAACGACAGGACCTACTATCTTCGATAGATAATTTTTTCGTCGAAATGCATTGATCAGAATGCTCTCGCACTAAAGTAATCCGTTCACTGAGAAAAGTTTCCATTGGATAAATCGATTAATGTCCATTTCCACCAATGCGGATTAACTATGATCTCGGTTTACCTTACTTTTTATCTTTTTCTAGTTTCAAAAATTGAAAAAGATAAAAACCCAAACAAAAAAACGTCTTAAAGATGTCTTTTAGACATGGGAAACTTAGTTAAACTGGGATTAAAGTTAATGTGCATTGGTAGAAATGAGTATAAGTAGTGTTGCTGATGGAAAACTAACCACCGGTTGTTCTGATTAAGTTTTCCGACTAAACTACGGATATATTCGACGAAATTTAATTGAAAAACCGATTATATTTTTCATCAAATATACAATTTAATCGAATATATCAATCGTTAACATGTAATTGAATATCCGATTAGACGGGCCAGGATATTTTTCTCAGCGTTATAATCCACTTCGAAATGACGCCGCGCCTCATCGGCGAGCGGATGTAGACTTATTAGATCGGGGAAGCAGTTCGCGCATACGAACCGTGAAGAAATTCACATGGAACTCCGCCGTGTGCAGCATCGGAGTTACATCGAAAATTACACAAAGGCGGCGACACGCGAACGTCCTCCATCTCGCCGAGACGTTCCGAGAGGTTCGGCCGTGCAAACAATACGGGTCCATTGTGGCGCGGAATGCCGCGCCAGGAGAAGGGGGGAAAGAGGACTCTTAATTTGCTAATAAAGACACGACACAGGAAGCGTACTTCAAAAGGATGCGCCCTATCTTTCTCTCAGAGCGTTCGGGCGAAATACTTATCGAGGAATAAAAGGCACGGTAACATTGAGAAATGGAGATTGGCGCGGCGATGCCAACCGGTTGTCGCTCAGCCGCGCGCCATTTTCGACTCGTCACCAATCTGGTTCGCCGCTGAATTAGCTCGGCACCCCGCTAATTGGCGCGAAGTCTCTTTCCATATGCTCGGAATAACGCTAATTGAGCGACAGAGTTTGCCGTGCGGTCAGTGGTCGCCGAGTTTCTGCGGGTCCGCCAGCGAAACCGTTGAAGAAAGTCGGAACGGCCAATCGAGGCGCGGTCATTTCGCTGAAGCTCAGTTGGCAAGATAACGCTAATTTCCGCGGGTCCAACAAAAGTATGGACGTGTAAAAATAATATTCGTGTATACGAGGTTGTACACTAGGAATCACTGATGCCCTCCCACATGAATTTAGCCACATGTAGAACGCATATACACTTTCCATGTATGTATGTAAAATGTATAAATGTGTTGATATGTGCATAAATTCATGTGGGAAGACACCGGTGATTCCTAGTGTATGATGGACAAACTGGTTGTGACACTTTTGTTTAAGGAATTTAGGAACGTGCATTTAGATTCACAATCTCCTTACAGAAATGTAACAACTGGGAACGGAAAAAGCACTGAACAATTACTAGAGGTCGTTAACTGAATTATCAGAAATTACTGGTGCACAGTAATTTTCTAGTAATTATTTCGTCTACACTTCTACAAGGATTTCAAAATCTTCTTCTCCGAGAAATATTTTGCTCGGTGATCATTTCGAAACCACTTTGAATATTTTTGATCTATTTCTCAAATAAAATTTTCCCCGGAGAGAACGTTCTGTAACGTAAACCTGAATCTAAATTCCTAAATGCATCAAAATAGTCTCACAACCATTCTGCCCATCACTGTACGTACATAAAGTTCTAAAGAGGCGCCCACGTTCCTATAGCAAGCTTGAAAATAAAAGAACGAGTTTCCGTTGCGACAATCAAGAGAACACCGAGGGGTAAACCGCTGAGGGCATTGTGGTGTACATATTTGCGGCATTACTAGGCATTTTTGGGCATTAGTTTGGGCATTAGGCCTTGCTGGGGCATTGTAAAGATAAAATAAGATGAAATAAGTTAAAACAAGATAAATAAGATAAAGTAATGCCCACTGGGTAGTTAGTGGGCATTGGTGTACAAGATTTTGGCCAGCGGTTTCCCCCTCGGAGATTACTTTTACGACGTGGCGAATAATTTGTAAAATCCGCGAGATCGGCGGCAAGAAGTGGGATTGAAGTCGACTTCTCGCGATACGGTGGCTGGGCTTCGGAGTTTTAACGCCTCCGCCGACGTGTTCCGCATTTTACCTCTTATCCGTCTAACACGCAGCTCGCGTTCAATGTCAGCGTCAGAGATGAGGATCGGACAGCCCGATTTAACGCTAAATGAGACCGTGGGGCGTGATGTTCGCGTAGAAGGCGCGTGTAACGTAAGGTTTACACGGGCCGACGCACCGCGCCGGCGAGCGCGGCCGCGCGATCAAGCGGCGTGACGCGCTCTCGCATCGGCACGATTACACGTGCGATCGTAGTCGATAGGCGGATTCCACGGCGTGGCTGCGCGCCATGCGTGCGATCGTTTCGTCGTTGCCGGCGAAGAAAGGGGCGCGCGGAGGACCGGGGGGTTCGCAGAGAAAGAGAGTCGAACGCGCAGGGGAGCCCGGTACAATTTCCATTGTAGCCGCTCACTTGCTCGCTCGGCCAAGCTTGACGGAAATGCACGACCGACGGTGATGATGGACGAGTGTCGCGCGCGATCATTGCGGGGGAGACAAAACGGCTCGGGGGAGGATCCGCTTGGACGACCACTCGAATCGGAATTTCCGCTATGTCGAGAACACAGGACGGTCCCATTCATAGTCAGACCTTATATTTAGGACCGTCTTAAGATCATCTTTAGACACTCCGTAGCCAATTAAAAGTTCCATACAACATCTTTAGATAAATTCAAGACGGTCCTGAATATATAAGGTCTGACTGTGAATATCGGCCGTATATATACGAAATATTTATAAAATCTGTAACGACGCTGCTCGCTCGAGCAGAATGTCATTTAACACTAGCAATTTCTGACTGTTTTCACTTTTTAGATTGATATCCTGTTTCTTGTATAAAAGATAAGTTTCTGAAATTTTGGCTCGTTATCAATCAGATGATTGATCAAGTGACTGATGAAAAGTCGTAAAATTTCAGAATCCTATCGTTCGATAGTTCTAGTTTTTTTATAGTGTTAATTAACACCTTGGTTTGATCGATTCACCTTTTGAACTTTCTTGTAAAAAAATTATTCAGAACGGTATGCGTGTGTCTCATGGAACTACTCAGGTGTTAACTGTAACTCAAGAACATCCTGCCGAATATTGTTAATAGACTATTATTAAAATGCGCAGGCATCGCGGGGTTCACGCAGGAATTACCGGTTTGCCCGCACGGGCATCCAGTCTCATTTCCCAGTCAGTCAGTCCGTTCGCATGGCAATGAAAAGAAAGCGATGAAAAAGGGATCCGAAGAACCCCCACCCCTCAACCCACCGCCTCGTAATTTTCTTTAAAATCACACCGCGAAAAACACACGATCAACCGCCATGTCGCCGGTAATTGCGCCGCTTTTGTGAAATATAAAGAGGAGTGGAAAAAACATACGAAAGACGTAAATCCTGGGAATTCTACAAGGACTCGTGGCGTTTGGCGGGAGGGCGTGGGAGACCGGCGACCAGCTGCTGGTCGATGTTTGGTTCAAGGACCATTACACAATGGCACTGTATGCGCGAGAGCGCGCGGGTGGGATACGAGAAAGTCACGTTTTCGTAGAGAGTTCGCCGCCGAGAGTGGCGCCGAGAGACGCGGGGGGTGGGAGGGGGGGGGAGAGAGAGGGGGAGGGGGTCACGTTTTCCGGGAAATCAAGTCGTGACTTGATTCGCGTCCGCGCGAGGGGATGCGACTTTATTGTCCAGATGGGAAATGAATCCGCGATGAAATTACCGGCTGCGACCACTTTCTTCCGCGACACAATGGCGCGTACGGAGCAGCCGTTGCATTCGTATAGACGTACGATTTACAATTGCCGTCCACGTTCGGTTACGACCGAATCAGAGCAATTGCCGACTCGGATTGGATTGGCGATTGGCGATTGTCGATTGTCCTCTGGCCAATGAGAGTCGATTAAATCGCTGGCTGCTCTCATTGGCTGGAAAACAATCGCCAATCGCCGATCCCAATCCAATCCGCGTCGACAATTGCTAGTCTGATTCGGCAAAGTTCGCTCGATTGCGAGTGTCGTGCAATTGCGTTCCAACGATTCATTATTGTATACTTTCTTGTCGGCATGTTGAAATTTTGACTTTCAGAGATGAAATTAAAATCGCAACGCATGATATGTATATCGCGCAGCTCCATAAATCTGTAGCAACGAAGAAACTTTTATCTCGCGGTCGACGCGCCGCGAACGTACTTTACATATATTACCGCGGCGGCACCTTAATTATCCCAAATAAAAATTATTCCAATTAGCGAGGTATCGCAAATTGAGACTCGCGTGATTGCGTAATCGCCTTATCGGCGGGACTGCTAATTAAGCGGGAGGCGCGTCGCCGTATCGAAAACGTCCCTCGAGCTGCGAACGCGTGAACGAGCGTGCATGTCCACGGCATTTTCGTCGTAAATTCATGGCGCCGGGCATTTGATGGCGCATACGCGGGCAATTTGAGGAAACCGAAGTGACTCCCCGACGGCGAGAACTACTCCCGTTCGTTCCACGTGAGACGGAGGCGCCCAATTAAAGTCAAGCCGGCCAATCAACGTGAAAGCGCGGGACAACGCGAGCGCGAGGCATGCGTTATCACGCGACGAGATCGCGGGCGACCAGTTTGTGGGAGCGAAGGTGGTTGATAAATCGGCGCACACCACCGCACCGCCGCGGCGGCAGCTCGCACGGTTGGGAAACGAGCGAGCCCGCTCGTATACGTGCACGCTCCGCGGCGTACGGCGGAGACTTAGCGATGGGACTCGGTAGGAACGGCGTTTCTCACTTACGAAAGACCGCGTTAACGCGCGGATTCTTCCTCGTTATGCGCGCCAAGCTGGGGGGAGACTCGCCGCGACGATACCCGGAAAGAGAGCCTGACGTAATTTCCGGCTGATCCTTCCGTCCGCGCCTATAGTCGCGACTACCGGACGCGGACCGGTGTCGTTTGTTATGTGAAGATTCGTTTATAACTTGTATGTCAGTTATAGATTCATTCGTGTGGCGAAAAAATGAAGAAAGATAGCGTGCATCGAAAAAAAGTCTTGGATAGACTCCATTCGGATAAACCTCCCCAGCAGATTATAATTGATTAATAATTTATTAAATCGTATAAATTATAGAATCAGAGGCAGTCAGGCTAAAATGCGAAGAATAATTTGAATGAAATTTGTTTGAAACGTTCAGTGTTAAAATAATATAAGACCTGCTCTTTCAATAAAAGTCAATTTTTTAGGCGTACACGGAGAGAATTTTCAATTAAAATTTATCCTGGAAAACATGTAATCGTGAATCGGAACAACATGGCATTTTGAAGAACTTTATGAGAGCTTTTTAAAATTTTACTAGTAAAATGTATGGCAAAATGGATTATGGAATGGACATTATTAATTTGTAGAGGAGGTCCCGTTATTATCAATGGAGGCCACCAGCTCTTTCCATGCTCGGAGCTTGGCTTTCCTAATTTCAATTTTACCATACACATTTTACTAGTCCCTTTCCATTTTTAAACAAAGAGATGTTACCGGCGTGAATGTCGTTAATATCGAACAGTTGAGGCCTCTTTTCCGTGAGGTCGTTTGGTTTTCTCGAAACGCGGTGTGCTTCGCTTCTCTTTTAGACTTGTGTTATGCTTTACTTCTTTTGTTCATAAAATAAAATTTCAAAAACTCATAAAATTCTTCGAAACGCCACGTTGTCCCACGATCACATGATGTTCAGAATAAATTTTAAGGGCAAATTCTCTCCGTGTATATTTCACCGATTCCAAATTATTTTAAAATATTATTTTAGAGAGAAATAAGAGGTACCTTTGAAGATAAGAAATTCTCTTAATACGAGAAGAAATTCCCAACACCGAGCGATTCATGACTTTTCAATGGTCAGCTAATTTTTCAATTGCGATCAGCGAGACGCTTTCCAGGTAAACGACTGAATATACGATCAATTAACGAAGCAGTAGTCGGTGCATTTAATGGAATGTTAGCTCCGTAAGTACGGGTTTCGATTGTTCCGTCGCCTAAGCATGTAATATGAGCCAACAAGCCGTGCTAGCTAAGGGGCCCGGCTTTCAGGCACACACAGGCCTCACTGACCGCGTGAAAAATTAATCAAGGCATCGTTCCACGACGCCGATTGTAAAAGGCTCGTTGCGGCTACGCCGCTCGTTATCGGACGCGCCGTCATTACGGGGAAAATTAATAGCATAAAATTCAGCAATCGTTCACGTTGCGAACGCGTAAAAGTAGACACGCTCGCCGCTTTGTGCTTAATTGACGGCGTGACGGCCGGTTTAGCTTTTGCTACCGATTTCTCTTACGATCAAAATGTCGGCCGGCCATAACGCGGTGATAATAATTGGAGAGGCTAACGTACACGCGCGCACTCGACCGCCTTTAAATCAGATTCTCGACTTTAATGGGCAATTAAAAAAAAACCCCCCGTTGCACGATAATAAGAGTCCATCTGAACCACTCACCGAGGTGTCACGAACGTATTTAATTGTATTGTTAACCAACGACTCAAGTTGACGCGTAAAATTCCATTTTAGCTGACGATTTTGAAGACGAGTTTTTATCATGTTAAATCACAAGGAATTTCGCGAATCAAAATGATTGCTGCAACGTTTCCGGTATATTTTCACCGACGTAAGCGTTCACAAATTTTATGAGGTTTTTGAAATTTTACCGTACATTTTACACTCATAAAATTCCCCAAAACGCCATTGTTCCACGATTGCATGATTTTCAGAGTAAATTTTAGGAGAAGATTTTCCGCGATAACTAACTTTTTAAGTTACTAGAACGACACCTGCGTGCGCGATTTATTTATTTTTTCTTATTTTCTTATAATAATTTTTACGCATAACAAATAGTTAAAAAGATTAATTGGTGAAAAACATGACACATTAAACATGAAGAAAAGAAGTGAAGCATAACACGAATCTAAAAGAGAAGCGAAGCACATCGCGCTTCGAGAAAACCAATCAGCTTCACGGAAAAAGAGAGCTCAACCGTTTGCTATTAGCAAATTCTTGTTTGGTGGAATAGCCACAGGATTTTTATAAGCTGCACAATAAGCGCCCGTCATGCCCTTCAATGATGCTACATTCTCTTCCCGCTTTGATCAACAAGCGAGCAGTTGCCGCCAGTTGTTTCGATGGAAATCGGAACTTGGCGAGTCGGGCGAAAACGCAGGCTCGAAACGCCGATTTCCCATGGCCGTTTCGCGATTGGCGAGGAGTTATTAGTCAGCCGGCGATCAACCCCGTGTGCAACGCATTCGCCTCGCCACACTCGCCATTTATCACACGAATGAGCGGCCATGCGAGCGCGTGTTCTTACGCCGATGCGGAGCGAGACGATGCCGATGGTAGTAGGAGCCGGAGCATGATTAATAGATACGATCGCGTCGACCTGGTGCGCGCGCGGAACGCGCTTATCCTCGTCTCCGCGCTCCTCTCTGGGAAAAACCGACGTCGTCGGTACGCGAGCGTATGAACAACGATCCCTGTCCGTGCTCTCGCGCCCGAGCAAGTAATCGCTTTAGACCGATACGAATCCGGATTACGTTAAACCGCTTCCACGTGCGCGTCGCGGGCCGCGCGGGAAAACAAACGCCGGGTGGTCCTCTCTCGCCGTATTTCGTGGACCAATTCGCATCGTCCTCGATCTCGCATCTTCTCGGGCCGCCGGGGCTCATTTCTCGCGCTCCTTTCGCCGGGACCACCCCGAATGCGTTTCCGCGATGAAGAATCTCTCGTGTCGCGTGCGGCAAAAACGCAAGTCGGCGTGGGAGCAAACGTCGAAGCAACGACGCGAAGAATCTGGAGATAAGTCGGGAGCGAATCTACTTTATCGTCATCGAGGACAAAAATATTATAATATTATATTGTCGCTCTTAATTTATAAAATAGCCTGAATCACCCTTAGTTAAGAGAATTAATGGAAAACGTTGACATCAAAAGATGTGATAACCGAGAATATCGATAACAATGACGATGAATTCGTTTCGGTGAGACGCGTACTGCCTCCGCAGTGCCAACCTTCGGTGGGCGACCGTCAAGCCCGTATCAGACCACGGATTGAGACGGAAAAAGTGAGAACAAGTGTCCATAGGCAAACGGCCCCATTTTTTCGAATTCAATCTTGGTGACAAAGTAGGTGCCAAACGAAAGGTCTCGTCAAGCTGATTACAAATATGTCAGTCTCAGAGTGTACCTTCTTAACGTTCCAGAGAAATCGGGCTCCAAAAGTTCAGTGCCGTAAAATAGCTTTATGAATGCTTCTGACCGAAGCTATTAGTTAGATTGTAGAAAGAGCTCCAGATAATAATTCACTTAATCCACCTAAAACTTACTTAGGTTCATAGAAAATGCAAGACGATGTCATTAGCAACGACCATTAGGGAAACCTTTTAGTCAGCAATTCAGTATCATTCTGAACGTGTCAGTGACAGAAGAAATGTCTTTTTGTCCGGAGAGGTATTAGTTTTGGAATTTTTGGGGCCCGATATCTCTGGAACGTTAAACAGGTACACTCTGAGACTGACATATCTGCGATTATCTTGACGAGATCTTTCATTTGGCACCTCGTTTGGTACCTGCTTTGTGACCAAAATCGAATGCGAAAGAAATGGGGCCAATCTTCTTCTCACTCTTTGACCAATCACAGTAAAATTCACCAAACATGAGATTAGTAAACTTTACTCTGCTCTGTCAAATTTCAATCTAATCTCAATCTCAATCCGTAAGTCTGATATGGCTTCAGGAGTAAAAAGAATGATCGCTCGTAGTATCCCTTTCGAAAAGTGAAATGTCATGAAAGGTGCAGAAACAATTGAATCCTTTATATCGTTAAATGTCTTTATACTGCTAACTTTGAAATTTCATTACTAGACTACTTCAAAATTTAGTAAAATGTAATTGGGAAACTAGGTACGTAACCGAGGAAAAAGTATTAGTAGAGGAAAGTCCCCTGTTATGAGAGAAGCTCCTGATATGAGCAGGGTTTCTGCTGAAGTAATGGGCATCATTTGTTTGTTCCGCTATGAATTTATTGCTCTTGGAGTGAAATCTCTGTTTAGTGGAAAATTTACTGTTACTCTCTAAAAGTCGATCGGCGAATTATCAGTGAAAACAGTGAAGAGTCAGTAAGTGTACTACTAAAAATTGCAGCGGTATACTTATAACTGTAAATCAGTGACTATTCACTGATAATCCACTGATTGACTTTTAGAGAGTAAGATCGTGTAATTGTCGCAAGAAAATCAATATTTTGAAGCAAAATATTGATCATCCAACGATAGCTCTTAATGATCGAGTTATAATGCTACCGGGAACAAGGTGCAAGAAATGTCGGAAACCTCCGAGCCGTCCATCGACGAAATAATAATACGCGCGGAATTTGCGTCGGTCGATCGAGACAACGGATTCGGCTTCGATACCGCGGACGTCTAATCGACGCTCTAAGATCGCGGCTTCTGCCGCTCGTGAAAATCTCGCGGATGTGTGCGAACCCGAGGCCCTCTCGGAATCTGCATAGCGCTCACGCGAGGAATATATCCTCTATAAGGACTCGTCGCCGTCCCGCGCGTTGACTGACGGCACAATCCTCGATCCTTCCGCGATACCCCGGGCCTCCCCTCTCGGATCTTTCCGGGACGACGTAACTGGCAGCGGGAAACGGACGGAAGAACGGACGGACGGATGGACGGACATGTGCGGTAGCGAGGGTCCTTAATTATGCGGTTTTACGCTGCAGGCATCTACGCCAGCGAGGAGCGCGGGGACGAATGCAAATACCCCGGGTTGGTTCTCGATAGAACGGCGACGTGGAGATCTTACCCTTTTAGTTAGCAGATGCCGCGAGATACCCGACCGCTTCCTATCCTATCTCCTTCGACGGAAAAGAATGACCGGGTCGAGAGGAAAAATGCGAGGGCTGCTGGATTAGAAGACACGTAAGTCTGCGTCCGAGGTTCTTTAAATCCCGACGAACCAAGGAAAAACATTCGACTACCTACAGCCGTAACTTTTGATTACACGTACACACGACATATCTCTTCTGCAATTGGCTATACGGAGGGAATTTTCTCTTAAAATTTATCCCTGAAAATCATGTGATCGTGGGGCAACATGACATTTCCAACAACTTTATGGCGGCTTTTCGAAATTTTACCATACATTTTACTGGTAAAATTACTACTAGTAAAGCTTGCATAATACGGACAGAATTTTCTTTTATAATTTGTCCTGAAAATCACATAATCATCGACAACGCGACATTTTGAAGAACTTAATAAAAGTTTTTCTTTAATTTTACTAGTAAAATGCACTCTCTAAAAATCAATCAGTAAATTATCACTGAAAACAGTGAATAGTCGCTGATATGCAGTTATAAGTATACGAGGGGGAAACCGCTGAGGGCATCGTGGTGTTCAAATTTGCGGCATTACTGGGCATTACCAGGCATTTTTTGGACATTAGTTTGGGCATTGGGCCTTGCTGGGGCTGTACAATATTTTGGACAGCAGGTTTCCTCTCGTAAGTGTACTTATAATTTACTTATTGAAGTGTATACTTATGACTTTACTTATTGAAAAATTGTCGAAAAGAAAACAATTTTTTAAAAAGGACAATAAAAATAAAAAGTACGACTTTTTGCCAAAGTCAAAGTCATTTTGACCACCCAGTGTGACAGCGAAGTGTTAATGTCGAAAATTTTGGATCGACTTTCAAAAGATTAAGTCTGTTACTCGGCAAGTTTTCTGGGTTTGCGATGGTGTCGCTTCCAAATTATGTAACACATCTCTATTGTGAGGCACGCATACTACTAATAACGAGACCAAACTGATGCGCCAACGGACAACAGCTGACGGCAGCGTGCTCCGTGCCTGGATGAAAGATTAGCAAAATACCGCGAGCGCGCGCGCGCGCGCGCGAGTGAGTCAATGGAAACGAAAGCAGGAGCAGCTATGCATACACACATCTGGCCGTGCACGCATTGTCGCGTGCGTGTGTGCGCGCACGGCTGATTGCACACGTGTGCAGAACCCGGATTAGAGCTCGTGTGCCGGGCCTGAACCGATGAAAGGGAACGAGAAACCGGTTGCAGGTCGATCGCACGACGACGGTTTCTAAGTCGCGCGAAGGTTTCGAATGTCCCGGGAGTGGTATCGAGCCGATTTCCTGCAGTTACCTCTCGCATGTTGTATCGCCGGTCTATAGTTAGCTCGTCGCCAAACGCGCAAAAAGGGAACTACGTCCAAGATATTGAGGTTTTTAACCGAACCCGCGCTTATCGGCCCGAGACACGAGGAGCGGCTGAATCAACCGCGCTACGAGTTATGCTAAACGCGTCGACTTTAATTCATCGAGCTTTCAATTAACACGCGCGAAGCAATAAATGCAAATCGTGCCTCCATTAACCGAGGCCGGAAAATGTCCTTTTTTCTTTGATTATACGGACTGGCGCCTGCAGCGTGACTCTTGTTTCCCGGAGGGGGAAACGAAAATTTATCGTGACGCGTATAGAGCGCTCCGTTCGCAACGTGGCAATAATGCGTTTATTCGCAGAATGATACGAGTAACATTTCAGGCGGACAGATATTTATCGTAGGAAACTCCCCGAGGATCTCCTCACGCCGACGCATTATCACGCGCGAGTAAAACGATACTCCGGGATGGAAGGTTGAAAAGTCGTATCCGCGACTTTCGCAAACGACGGCGATCCATATCCCGCGCGTTTCCACGCGCGGGCCCGATACTTCCCGAGTCGGCGGCGGCATTCCGCGAGTACACGGCGGCGTTTTAATATTCGCGAAATGTAACCCTTGCGCCGCGCCGCGTCTCGCGTGGCGGCGAACGCGCGGCGTGTCCCGTGTGAAAGCACGTTAAGCCCGGGCGGATCGGTTTCTAAGGAGAGAGAGAAGAGAAAGCCTGAGAACATAAGAGCGGCGAACGTCTGGAGCGCGCCGTCGCCGCCGCCGCCGCCGCCAACAGCCGTGCCGCATCCAGAGTATCGCGAGATATATGTATAGCGACGAGCCTTGGGACGAGATCTTCGCCCCGATTCCTCGGAACGACTATCGAGACGGTCGAATTGCGGAATATTCTCGCGTTCGCGCGATACCCGTTGTTGCCGCATTTCTAGGGCCGAGTCGTACAGCCAAGTACGGATTCGAGACACAAAAGCGGGATATGCTGTAAAATTTAAAAAGTTAACGACTACACGTTCTAGGGAAAAGAGATTATCCAGGAATTGCCGACGCGACGTCGCTCTCATTCGCGTTTCATTCGAGTTCTGAATTTAAAATGGACATACGGAAGTAACTGAGATTAACAAAGCCTAAGCTTCGGTCGTTTTAATTCCTGTCGAGTGTTATGAATTTTCATCTCATTATGTCGTAAGTATTACAAATTACGCGCGATTCCATTTCAAGAGAGATAAAAATAAAAACTTTGTATAGACTTAATTTAAATTAAGTCTACTTAGAAAATTTTAAAGATTAATATAAAAATTTTTATTGGTTTTATTATATTCATAAGTATAAATTCTATTATTTTTTACCGTTAATTGAATACACTCACATCTCTTTTGTAACCTAAAACAATGTCGTGTTCGGGTGGTTTTTAAATTATGAGCGAAATCTCTTGTTTTGCCTAACAATGAAAACTGTAAAATAAAATGTGGTGTAATCAATTGACAGAAACAGAATTAAAGACACGTGTCATACACGACGGAAAGATTGGAAAGATGTACCGATAAAATTCGAAATACCGCATTACGGCTCGAGACAATCCAGAAACGATAACGCTGATGGATCTTAATTATCCTGCCCCGTCTTCCCTGTTGGATTTTACCCAACTTTCCTCACTCGCCATTTCGCAGCGGTGTATACGCGGCAATACTCACCGCATCGATGCAAGTATTACGTCACGTTAATTTATGTCCTGGCGAAAAGTCAAGATAGAAATTTACCGAAGGTAAACAATTATCCCCTATTAATTCTCCGTTGCACACGTTCAGGCGGAGAAAATGATCGGGTGCGTTACAGGAGTTTAAGTCCAAAATATACTAGTTATTCAATTTTTTAAGATGTACGCTAATTGAATTGAAAAGATTGTTTTATTCATTCATTTTATTCATTTCTTTACGTTACTTTCTTTAAACGCGATTGTAGTACGCGGACTTTTGTTAAATCACATTCGTAAAATATTTAGAGACGATCACACGAAATTTCGAATTCGTTTTTACAAACGATCTCTCGTAATAGATTCCGACGATGTCTCGTATGGATCAGTCCCACGTTGGTTTAACGTTATTAGACCTTTCAAGTTCCTCTATTTCGACAACGAAAGGTCACGTTCTCACAAGTGTCATTTCCGTTTCTGCCAAATCATTGCAATATTCTGCGAATTACCGCGCACGGTAGACCGCCTGATTTCGGATGTAGGAAAGGCGAAATTCTTACGACGAGAGTTATTTCGGCCGTTATCTATTCAACGGGTTTTCCACTTTTCGCGAAATACGCACGGTGGTATTTAGAGAGAACTCGTGTGTCGTCTTTACCTAATTTCTAAAATGAACGTATTATTATAGCGCCTAGAAATTGCAACACCAGTAAATTCACGCCGTTATCGATGTGAATCATGCGTCTCGTTAGCCCACAATTAACCGAATCTACAATGAACATGTACTACCAAACTACCTAATAGCTTCTAAGTCCCAATTAACGGAAAGAAACCGGATTATTTCACTGCAACCGCACAACGACTCTCATTGACTTATTGTTTCAGTCGAAAAACTGATTGTGAGAACAATAACGTCTCATAATTAACCAAATTCGTAATGATTGTATACTTCCAAATTATCTACTAGCTTCTAAGTACACGAAGAGAATTTTCTCTTAAAGTTTACCCTGAAAATCACGTGGGACAACATGGCATTTTGAAGATGAGTTTTCTTAATTTTACCGTACTCTCTAAAAGTCAATCAGTGAATTAACACTGAAAACAGTGAACAGACACCGATTTGCAGTTATAAGTATACCACTGAAAATAGCAGTGGTGTAAGTATAACTGTAAATTAGTGACCGAGGGGTAAAACCAAAATCATGTACACCAATGCCTACTAATGCCCAGTGGGCATTACTTCATCTTATTATCTTATTGTATCTCATTTACCTTGCTTTATCTTATTTTATCTTTATAATGCCCAACCTAAGGCCCAAAAAATGCCTAGTAATGTTTAGTAATGACGCAAATCTGGACACTACAATGCCCTCAGCGGTTTACCTGTCGTTAGTGACTATTCATTGATCGATTTTTAGAGAATACATTCTAGTAGTAAAATCGAGGGGTAAACCGCTGACCAAAATCATGTATGTACACCAATGCCCACTAATGCCCAATGGGCATTACTTTATCTTATTATCTTGTTTTACATTATTTATCTTATGTTATCTTATTTCATCTTATTTTGTCTTATTTTATCTTTGTATTGCCTCAGCAAGTCCCAAAAATACCTAGTAATGCCCAGTAATGCCGCAAATCTGTACACCACAATCCCCTCAGCGGTTTCCCCCCCGATGCCTACTAATGCCCAGTGGGCATTATTTTATCTTATTATTTTATTTTATCTTATTTATCTTGTTTTATCGTAGTTCATCTTATTTTATCTTTATAACGCCCCAGCAGGGCCTAATGCCCGAACTAATACCCAAAAAGTGTCTAGTAATGTCTAGTCTAATCGAAGGGTAAACCGCTGACCAAAATCATGTACACCAATGCCCAATAATGCCCAGTGGACATTACTTTGTCTTATTATCTCATTTATCTTGTTTCATCTTATTTCATCTTATTTTATCTTTATAATGCCCAAAAAATGCCTAGTAATATCTGCACGCCACAGTGCCCGCAGCGGTTTAACCCTCGAGCAAAATGTGTGGTAAAATTTCACAAAACTCTGATAAAATTCTGGGAATGCCGTGTCCCCCGATTATATGATTTTCAGGATAAATTTCCAGAAAAAATTCTCTCCCCGTGTAGCCAAGTCCCAGTTAACGGAAAGAAAACAGGATGATTTTAGTGCAGCCGCAGCGCGCAAACATCTCCGCAAACAATAATTTCGCGTCTACTACTATTGCCCATTTCCCTACATTCGTAGACAAACGCCAGCATAAATATTAACGCAACTACATCTTCGCTATTACTTCGTAACGCGCAGCAATTTATCGTGAAAGCTGCATCGAGCCGTTTACCGTGCAACAATTATGATAATAAAAGAAAACCGACCGGGTTACATAACAACGTTATCTTCTCGGGGGCCCCACGGTATAAATTTTCGACAACCCCAGGTCGCGAGCGTGCTCGTCGAAACACGCTTCCAACGCAGGAGGGTCAAAACAGGATACGGCTCCCGCGGAAGGGGGCCGCGAGCCGCGCGCAAAATATCGAGAGGGAGCAACGAAATGTCGAGTCGGAGCGTGTTAACGCGCCGAAGAAGGGATGGCTCCGCTTCCTGGAAAGCCGGGGCTGGGCACCTGTCCCTCAGGGACTGCCAACTCGGACGGGGGCGCCGCGCCGCGTCGCGCCGCGTCTTGACGCCGCCGGCCGAATGAGCGTCGCTGCCGTTGTTAAACACACCATCACGTGCGTCCGCTCGGAGCGACCGACGCGTCGCTCCGAGGAGAGACTCCGCACGCTCGCCTTCGCTGTCAGCCTGACAGCGCCGACGAGACCTATCGGCCTGTCGGACACGAGAGGAAGATCGAGGCCAGGCCGTGTTCTCTCACGCGCTCCCGATCTGACAAGTAAACAAAAATATGAAGAGAGAGAGAGAGAAAAAAGAAAGGAGAAGATTGCATCGACGAAATGTGTGTTCGGTGTCATGTCCCGAGGAACGGCGAGTCGTTCGCGTCCCGAGGATCTTCGTGGAACGCTCGCGCAGCTCGCGAAATCGAGCCCGATCGCACGCGATCGGCGGCCGCGGCGGCGGCGGTCGATATTTTCGAGACAGATAGTAAGCGAACACTAAGGACGAGCGTGGTAATGTCGGACGCCAAGGGAAACGAAACGGCCAGGCGAGATCCTCGGAGGAGAAGGAGGGTCGGACCGAGTCGTCGAGACGCGAATCAACTCCGTCCTACGCGCCGGCGCTCGGCGTCGCCTCGCGATCCTGTTGTTGCCCCGGCGGCGCGGGGGCCGCGGGACGCGAGAATAACACAAAGTTTCGTACTCACCGGACACCGCGGGCACGCAGGTGAACGCCAGCAGCGCGAACGACAACCCGACCGTGAGCGCGTAATCCAATCTCGGCCGTGGCAGCGACATGGTGCCGTAGATATTATTATGATTTTTTGGTTGTTATTCACACACGTCGGGTAGACACACACTCATCGGAAGGGAGCACGGGCGCACACACTCGGGGAAACGAACGGACGGACGGACACTGACCGGCGCGGCGCGGCGCGGCGCGGCGCGGAGCAAAGCGGCGCGACGCACACTTGTTCGATATTAGTGTACTATCGCCCGCCGTCACTCGACCGGGCGCATCGTACGCGACGCGCGTCACCAAGCGGGATGCGGCACCAAGCGACCGGGTCCCCGTGTGCACGGCGTGCTCGCGCGGATCGAGAAAAAAGGCATACGGCACGACGGTTAAGCGAACACGACCGCGTCCGAAACACTTCTGGGATCCCTATTGTTCGCTTAACGCGCTGAAAGTAGTTCCGCGGTGCGCGCGCACCTGCCGTCCGCGCACTGTATCGCTGCGCCAGCGCAGGATGGCCGACGCGGCGGCCAATCACCGCGCGGGTACAACGGCACGCCGGCCGCGCAGCGCCGCGCGCCGCCAAGCGCCGCCGCCAAGCGGAACCCCCTCGCGCGCCGCCAAGTTGTTCGAGGACTTTTCAGGGGGATGATATTCCAACAGCCGCCGAACTTGCGTTCCACGCCGACGGAAAAATCTGCGTCTCGGAAAGCGAAGGGCAAGCTTGCGTACGAGAGTTTCAAAAGAATTCGCTTTTGTATCAGCAAGCCTGAGCTCTTTTTCGGGTATAAAGGGACTTTTTTTCACACTTTGTAACAATTCACAGCGAAAAGAAATTTTTTTTAAGAAATCCCAGTTTGTATAGAAACTACGCTAATAAGGGATTTTATATACACGGGGAGAGAATTTTCTTTTATAATTTATCCTAAAAATCATGTAATTATGGGGCAACGCGTTATTTTAATAGTAAAGTGTATAGTAAAATTTCAAAAACTCTCATAAAGTTCTTTGAAATGACGTGTTCTCCCATAATTATATAATTTCCCGGACAAATTATAAAAGAAAAATTTCTCCGTGTACATACAGGGTGTCAGATTCGA
>NW_011967206.1:492549-506556 GCF_000949405.1 Vollenhovia emeryi
CCTGTATACAAGTTTTACTAGTAATTTTACTTTTAGTTATTTTAGTAGTAATTTTAGTAGTATAGTTAGTATACATTTTACTAGTAAAATGTATAGTAACATTTCGAAAGACTCTCATAAAGTTCTTCGAAATGCCACCTTGCTGTTCTACGATCACATAATTTTCAGGAAAAGTTTTAAGAGAAAATTCTCTTCGTTTATTTGTACGCCGATTGTAATTCTAATATTACTTCATATTAATTAACATTACTTTACTTCAAATCAATGTTACGTTAACAATATTGACGTTAACAATATTAACAGTATTATCGAAATTAAGTTATTGTAAATTTAGACAGCACAGAAAATTCAAAATGAATTTTCTATGTTATCTAAATTTACAATAACTCTTTAAATTTTCGAATTACAAAATAAATTCCTTTTCCATCTCATTGAAGAAAACATTCTCAAGAGTTTAAACAGAATTCATTTTTATATCAGCAAGCCTGAGCCCTTTTTTGGATACAACGGGACTTTTTTAAATTACTCTGTAAGAATTCACAGCGGAAAGAAATTCTTTTGAAGAAATCTCATTTTGTATAGGCATTACGCTAATAAGGGATTTTTTTAATAAATTTTTTTAGACCATAACAATCACCTTATTTACGAATGCTTGACGTAATTATTGGAGTTAAAAGTTGAGCTATTGTAAACAATTTATATTGTGTGTCGCCATCGCAAAATGGTCGATCACTAAACCGGAATAATTAATGCGGCGCTTTATTCACGGATCCTTAACGACGAATCCCATTATATCGCATGTGAAAGATGTCTTTAATTAACACCTGATATTTCTTTTTTCTATGACGTTACCTTAATTGCGTACGAATAGTCAGCCTTAATTAGTTCGTGGGCGTAAAAAGTATTCTGAAATTTTGCGATTAGACATTCTAGTCGTGTTTCTCATACGAATATACTGAAAAATATGAGAATGCAATTACATATAGCACAAAAATTCCTGTGTTCTTTTAAATTCTCTGTGTTCTTTTAAATTCTCTGTGTTCAATGAGATTTCTCTTTTTTCTCTAATAATTATGAAAGATTTGTTATCAAGAAAATATTTATATGATTATACTACAAATTTAATTGCAATTTACTGAAATCACACATTGGAAATTGACATAAGCAAATAATAACGAAACAACCCCTTTTTAAAATAGCTTAAAAATATTCTGCTAAACAACCGCTTAAAATTAAAAATCCTTAGGAAAGGATTAAAGCTATCAACATATTTATATCTCTATGATTTTATCGAACACTTCTCTCACGCGTTAGCTGCAGTAATAAAACGTGTAACACAACGAAACTATGACATAGCTTTCCAAGCTTTTCAATCGAACGTTGATGTCTCTCGAGTTGCATTAAGCAACAATCAGGTTAAAATCAGTGTCGATACTAGTAGCAGGAAGTTCCCTATTATGGGGAAAATTGATTGTTAGAACGTGTAATCGTTGCGAAAAAAGATTTGTGATTGAATTTGGACGATGAAAACCTACTATCCCGTTAGAATCCTATCTCGTAATAGAGGACCTTCTTATTATGATATCATCTGTCCCTTACTTATCGAATACTGCGCTGCAAGGAGCAATCGATGCTCCACACACCGATACGCAGCAAGTCGCGGTCGACGCACCGAGAGGAGCGTATAGCGTGCCTGATCATTAATTAACGCTCGGCCGCGCTTGATTGCGTGTAACGCAAAATTCATCGCGGCTATAGCCTTAACCGGCGGGCGCCTTAACGAATACAAATGCGGAATTATAATTCGGTGAACTCGGTCTTAAGACCGTATACTCTCCGCCGGCGAAGCGAGGGCGGAGGAAGGCAGGCAGGGTCCTTTATGAATAATCTCCTCTACCCCCTTTGTGCCCGCAGCACGCGAGATGCACGCACGAAGCGGCAAACGCACGCTTCCCATTGGCCTTATTAATGATGCCATTAACCTTATCATCGAACTGCAAACATCTGCGCCTGGCGACGACGACGTAGCGCGGCCACGGTACAATTGTCCCGTGGAGCGCGACGGGACGGTCGGCGTCCAATTGGTGAGATTCGTCATTGAAAACAAAGCAGATGGAGAAACGGAGATAGCCGCATAATTAATAGCGCGCCGTCGCGCACTAGCTTCGCAGAAATTTCTTCGTCGAAATAATGCAGCGTGAATTATAGTGGGAAGCTACTTCCTACACTTTTTTCGTTCGCGCAAGTTTAGCGGATAAATTTTAAGTACCTACTCTAATTGCGTCAATTCGTAGCGATTATTTCATGTAAAGCGTAAATGCCTTTCAGCGAAGCGAACGGTGGTTGAATTAATGTATTTGTTACAAGGTAGAGTCTAATGAAAATCGCAAAAGCGATCTAGACCATTTTACCCACATAGCAAAATATATCTGAGACTTTAAATCAGATATCATTTCACCGGTCATATTTGAGATATCTCGTAGATGATATATTCTCAATATTTTAAGGATATCACATTTCTCTGATATCTCTTTTAAAAAATTATTGTTTATATTTTTTATTACTTGTTTTCCAACGATTGAATACATAAGAAAAAAATTCTTTTCGCCGACCGTCACGCCTCTCATGCACCGTGTTACGAAGTGGAGTTCTGGTCCATGGGTCAAATTGTGACCGGCAGAAGTTACTGCGATCTCCTGCAAAACCATCAGAAGCCAGCGATCCGAGAAAATCACCGGGTTCTCATGTCGAAAGGCGTTTGCCTTCAAGACAATGCCGAACCTCTTGCGCTTCGTAATACGACTACTCTATCCACCAGACTTTTCACCAAGCGATTACCATCTCTTTGAATCACTTAGGCCCAGATTTTTATTTTCTGGTTAAATGTTAACCAGAAGTTAGTCGACTTTCTATCTTTTTCTGTTATCTAAGAAGAGACAGAGAATCGACTAACTTCTGGTCAACAGTTAGACGTGGTTGTCACTTCCAGTCTTACCAGGACATTTATGATGCGGCAGTGCACGAGTGGCGATCGGCAAAAAGAATTTTTGTTTTTGTAAAATCCAATCACTGGTTTCCCAGTGACGCAAGTTCATTGAACAAGTGGCGATTGTATCGAATAGTTGACACGTAGTTTTCTTTCTTAATTTTTTTACACATTATACGAGTATGTATAAAAATGTATAAAAAGGTATTAAAAAGTATACTTTTTTTTAGTAACTGTAACTGCAATGCGTTACTTTTCAGAATTAGTAACTTGTAACTGTAACTAGTTACATTTTTAGCGAAGAAACTGTAACTGTAACTAGATACTTTTCTATATAAAGTAACTTTCCCAACCCTGTATAAATATATGACAATATAATAACTTTTTAATTAGAGTTATGAGTTATCCCAGATTGCGTACATGTCTAAAAGACATCTTTAAGACATCATTAGGTTGTCTTTTAGACACGTATGTCTGAAAGATGTCTTAAAGATATCTTTATAACGCATTTTAAACGTGTGCTGTCTGGGATGTAGCCGATCTAATAGCAAATTTTCATTGTTCCAATATTCAATAACTTATAACACGTTATCTCTATTTTACCTCACATTTACGTAATATTCCCGTTTATAATGTTCGCGTTTTTTGTTATTTTTCTTCGTTGCGACCAATGAAGGCTCAGTGAAGCTCAAAACGTTCTGAAAACGATTAAATTTTTGTATTAATAACTGAGACTATAATTTTTAAGCCTCTTATTGCTCATTTATTGCCCCTTAAATCTTTTAACTTTGTGTTATAACAAGTTCGTTGATAATTTTATTCTCCCTTATTCCTTTATCCTGTTCAAATTATGTGCTTCACTTAACGTCAGGTCTCGATATACGATACCGGAGAATCAGATTCAAGTCGTCCGGACGACGAACAACATTATTAAGTCGATACGCTGTTCTACGTGGACACCCTCTCTCATTCGCGAAAACATGTCCGAACATCTGACTCTATCCGCCGCCGAGAACAAGCTGAACGAGCTCAATAAAAAGATCGTCGAGATCAAGAAGAAAATCCAGTTGTCAGGTAACGGCTCAAATTGCACAAAACATCCTTCGCTAATTTATACCGTTCCTGACAACCCTCCGACAGCGAGTCGATGCAGCAAAACTGCTCTACGACAAAGTTGCAGAGTCAGATCTTGCGCTTATACAGGGTGTACTATTTCTGTAGCTTCACTTTATATTGACAGAAACTTTTATTGAGTGCTTCAAGTCAATTCTTTTTTTAATTATCAAAAGGTTTCGATTTAATTAGAAATTAAAACTGTCAAGGTTCCATAGAGTTAAACTCCAAAAATAAGACAACATATTTAGTTAATTCAACTTGAATAAAGATTTGCTGTTTTGTGTTGGAAAAAATATTTAAACAACTAATAAAATTCATAAGGCTCTGATGTGAAAACACAAATGTAAAGTAATAAATGAACGAGAGCCATGACAATATGTTAGTGTCTAAATAATTTTAATGTTTAAATTTATTGCGAAAAATTTACTTCAGCCAGGGTTTAAAAAATATTTATAAATTTAAAGAAAAAATATTTATAAAGTTAAAAATTGACAGGCTAAAAGTATGAATCTCGTACTTCCAAATTATGAAAAAACCTGCAATCGAAAAATAGTGCAGTGTAAATAAAGCACCGTGTGTTTTAATATTTAGATGTTTGTCACACCACAGAGCAAGGTCTGCCAAAAAAGACAGCTCACTGACATTTCAGGATCGTGATCGTGTTACACAATGATAAATATGAACAAGCCTAACTGGAATAACCAGTATCCGAGATGACACGGCATCTCGTGTACATGTATAAAAATAAGTAGCACAAAAGTAGAATGAAAAAGGGGAGCAAAATCTAATGAGATACAATCGATTAGATTACGTGTTATAAGATAACGCGAGAAAATTGCGTTTCCATTGCATAATTATTGGCCAAGAAAGACTGTCGTGTACTTAAACACAGTGGAGAGACTTGCAAAAAAGTGCTGTTAACGTGAAATCGCTCCAGTTTCACATCAGAGTCTGAAGAATGTCTAATGTAGAAAATGTGTTATCTTCAAACAGAGCTAATATTTTAATAACAAGTTTTTTATATCATGGCTGAAAAATCAAATACTTATTTATTGATTATCGATATTAGAGTGTGTGATTTTCTTATATATATATTTATGTTACTCATTATATTAAGTTATTTCACTTTATCTAAATTATTAATAGTAAATTATAATAATATTTTACCTAACACTACAGTTTTTCATATGAGTTCAAGTCTAAATTCTATGTCGTATGCATAAAATATGATAATAATAATATTATTTTTGTACTCAACCTAATTTCTTTTATAATACTTTTTTCATATTTTATCTTATTATTATACATTTATTATATTATACATTTATTTTATTTTATAAATTATAGTTTTACAACCTTAGTTTGATGGAAGAAGTCTCGTAAATTAAAAAAATTAATTAATAATTAATTTGCCGTTTTCCAGAATAACCGATCAAAAAAGTTTCTGATTAAATGGAGAGTGGCTATGAATGAATCTCTTTGCGTAAACTTTTCTCGCGGCGTGTTTACACTCGCATTAATGAGCCGACGTTGGATGCCCGACACAAATAATAAGCAGCTTCGATAGTGACGAGCATTGAATAGATTGGCTTTAAAAGATCTCGTGCCATTACAGGGAATCGAGACAGCTGAATAGGTTTATCTAACGTTGTATACTCGAGTCACTGCTGGTGCTATATAGTCGCCGTTTTATCTACTATACTTACGCACGTGGCTCACCGTGTAGTGCTCTCGGCAGTAATAGCCGACGGAAGTTTTCTCATAAATCGAGACACGTTCGCATTTTCCGTAACTGAGATCGAATTAACGTATCAAAAACTCGTTCGCTCGTGCGAACCGACCGGCTTGACTGTTTCTATTTTATTTTTCCTTAAAGCCATCTAGGAAAGCGATAATAGCTTAGCATCAACGTACTACTCTACGATCGTTTTTGCAGAAAATTGCGATGTTAACTTAGAGTTCGTCGCGAAGGTGCGTTTGTATATGTGGATAAACGCACGAAACGATGTACACTTGGAAAACTGGTTGATTTATGATCAGGCACTAGTGCAACTTACGTGCCTTAGTCCTGAGCTGTTATTATAGAAACTCAACGACTATTCTTGTGCTTTAATTATTACTTATTTTGTAACACAACTTTCACCCGCATCATCAGCGATTTGTCAAAATGATGAATAACGATATAATTGTAGAAAAAATCATTTTATAAATTTGTTGATTACGAACACTGTTAAATGCACCTGTTTTTGCAATGTTTTAGAAACATAATATCTTTTAAGGAACATAAGATACAATATGACAATATTTATTGCAGAGGGCCAAAGAAAGGCAAATTTTGAGGAATACGATGCAAAGAAGTGTGAAAACGCTCAACAAATTTCTGATCTCAAGAAGAAAGTCAAAGAACTTTATATAAAATATGCGAGAGCGAAAAATGTAACAGATAATTAAGAAAACAGATAATTAATTAGTTTTTGCAAACTAATGTTAATTAAACTAATGTTAAATCTTTTAGAATAAAGAAGCGCTGGAACGCGCGGCTCTACTCAGCCGCGACTCCGTAGCTTGCGGAAACAAATGCAATTTGGAGGAAATTGTAAACGCGGCAAGTGAAAATAATGTACGTCTAAGAAAAAAACTAGATGTAATTAAATATGAAAAAGAAAAGGTGAGTAACTATATATGCATTTTCTCGAGATATGACAGATGACGATACGTTAAATGTCTCAACTCATCTGCACCCTATTAGCACGAACGTACTTTGAACATTTTACAAACAGAAAGCAAAGAATTGGCACATAAACGCCATCATTGCGTGTTCAAAAAGAAGACGGAAGATCCTATGAAGAAGGTAATTCAATTCAAATTTGTTCCTCGCGAAAGCGACGTACTTTTACAAACGCTACTCTTGGGTTTGCGCAGAAAATCGAGACTCTGGAAGTAAAGCTGGAGCATATCCGAATGATGCAAATTAAGGCAAATATCGCGCGCATGAAATACCGTTCCGTTTGCTCCGAGTTAAAAGAGAAGTCGGTATTTTACGCGTCCTCCTTGAAAGATTTGGAAGACGGCATAAAGCAGCAGGAAAACGAGATGAAGCGCTTACAGGTAAGGTCATGTGGAGAGTAACGACTAATAATAACGGAGAGAGTAACGGGAATTTTTCAATAAAATGTATTTCGTTTAATATCAACCGTTGATTGCAGGGAGTGAAGGAAGAGGCTATAGAATTGAAAGATAGCACTCAAGAGACTTTGGCGAAAGAGGAAATCGAGGAGACAAGTTCCAGCAAGAGACGCGATTCTGTCATCAAAGAGTACAGGTCCACGAACGATAGCTTTTACATTTCAAGAATCAACTTTCTGTTGCGAACGCTACTGCAACCGCAACTTCTTCTAATCACAGTTCTGTTAACAATAGATTTTCTGAGTAACAATATAATTAATAACGGACTAGCACGTGGCAAATATAATTTGGCGTTTGTGCATAATCAGGCAGCGTGTGTCGGACCGAAAGATAGAATTGGAGCGGTTGGAGCGCATGATATTCCATACTCGTCCGCGTGACAATTTCGAAACACGTGGGAAAAGTCGCGTACAGATGCAAGAGGACACGATCAAGGACGAGCTGGCGCGATTGGAGGAGGCGTTTGCCAAGTTGCGGAGCGCTACCGGAGTGTCCAGGTCCGAGGAAGTTTTGAACCGGTTTCTGGGTCAGCAGGCGACCAAGGAGAGCCTGCAGAAGATGCGCACGGCCACGGAACAAGAGAAGATGGTGTTAGAAAAGAGGAGGCATGAGCTTAACGTGGAGATAGAGACGAGGAAATTTTCAGAAACGAAGAGCGCCGAACAGTTAGTTTTCAAGAGAGCATACATTGACAAGGAAAAGATTAAGGCAAAGGACACCGCACTTTTTCTAAGTAAAATAAGTCCCAGCTGATTTTCTTCAAATCGGTCGGGACCTATGTAGGTAAAGTGCGGTGTCCTTTATTAAATCCTTTATTAAATATAATCTGTTAATTAGATCTATTAATTTAATTTATTTGATTAACTTAAAGAGAAATCACTGAAATAGTGTGAGTCTAATCTAGAATTAAGATCTACCCGGGAAATAATGTACATATCTAATCATATCTGAGTATATCTAATAGCCGGAATTCGGTAGCTTGCACTAGTGCGCACTGAGTGCACACTAAAGCTTGTTTATAGTCAATTTTTTATATTTAACTTTGTTTTAAATACATGTTCAAAAAGTATTTGACCAAAAAATGATTCGCGTGGATGCTATACAGATCATTTTCCTGGCTATGAAATACTTCAAGAGATATTTAAGATGATTCTTAAATATAAAAATTGACTGTAAACAAGCCTTCGTGTGCACTCAGTGCGTACTTGTGCAAGCAACCGAATTCGCTATCAGATATAAGCAGATATGAATTTTGCCCCTAGCCAATCATTATTAGGTATATAACTTTTTCCTGGGTATTTTAACCTACAAGATATACTTAAATTGAAAAGCTTGATTTCATTAGAATTTCAAATTTGCATGATAAAAATCCGTTTTTAAATTGCCTTCACACGATGTCTGTAAAACTGATTTCTCAAGTTATAGGTTTGATTCGCTCTCTGTAACTCTGCTTAATTTGCACCATCGCAGTCTAAATATTTCAGAAACGCGGAAGTGATGGCAAAATTTAACTCGCAAATCGATGAACAGCGATTACGTAGGGAGAGAGCTGAGAATGCAAGTCGGCGGATCCGCGAGCTTTCAAACGAAGTAACTGGTACACTGTACAAACTATGTGAGAAGTCCCAGGTGAGAGTTAGTAATTATAAGTCTGTGGACGACAGAATCCAGATGATTTGACAGCTCAAGACAGACCTTGTGCTTAGAAAGGCTCCACGCTCGTTGTTTTACAAGTCAGAAAAAAGTGGACAATCCCTCTAAATAAGATAGCATTTCTAGTAATATATAGGGCGGTATTCATAGACAGATCTTATATTGAAGATTATCTTAAGATCATCTTGAGGTACTCCGTACCCAATAAAGTATTCCATATAGCATCTTTAAATAAATTCAAGGCGGTCTTGAATATAAGATTTGACTTATGTATATGAATACCGGCCCTTATCTTTTATAATAGTACCCATGAGTTTAAAAGTTTTGGGTTATGATAAAAAATTATATTGTTTCCTAGCAATTATATAAGATCTCACAACTTTTGGACTAAGTTCTCTTAAGTTCTTCTAAGATCTAGAAAACAATCGGTGCTAGGAGAATAAAGGTAAACGAGAAAATTAGTTCAGATTTGAAAAATCGCACGATGAGTAGTTGGATAAAAATAATGACAAAGGAGTATTAACCGAGTAGCCAATTCTTAAAGTGGAGAAGGATCTTAATTAACGCGTTTCTTCGCGCGGTTAGCACGGAACATGTCCCTTACGAATTATCACGTACGAACGAACATATTCGATGGATAAGGCAATGTCGAAATGGAAATGCCGTGTATGCACCTAATTGAATTAGTAAAACCGCCTTTAGTGGTGTCTGACTACGGTGAACATCTTCGACTATTTTTATTGTTCCTGGAAGCTTCGACACCCCTAGCATCACCCATCTCGTATCGTCGATGGATTTTCCTGAATAACCCGCGTTCCGTAATTCTCACCTCGAGTAGCATCGCCAGACCTTTACATTAACACCTCGGTACTCGATCGAAAATAAACAGCCCAGTAACACGGGGAGAACCGCGTGAAAAATCAGTATTGATTCTATCGGAAATGTACGTGAAACCTAGTACTTGTTAATTTCTGATACAAATTGTCCGGATAAACTTTTGAACATGCCCAGACTAAAGCTGCCTTTGACAAAAGTTCTTACGGTGGTAACTCAATTTTATATTCAGAAATGAATTTATATGGAAATTGGAATAATTTTTTTATGCTTCAGAATCTTAATAAAGGGCTATTTTGTTTGGAAACCGAGATTGTTCACAAAAAAATAATTAGTTATCTTGTGGAGCTACATATTAAAGAATTAAAAAAATTAATTTTAATTTCTAAAATATGCTAAAAACTTACTTCCTTTCTATTCTATTCATTGCGAAAAATGTTATCTCATTAGTATTATTCTTAGAACAGTTTGAACATATTTTGTTATTGGATTATCGAATTGAAATTAATTTTTTATTCGCGAACTTCTATGATTTATAAATTGATTTAAGGAAAATTATATGAAAAATATTATAGTTTGAACAAATATAGGTAAATAAATTTTCTCGTTTTTAATTGTTTTTACAAGATCTTATAATGTTGAGATTTTTTGTAACATTTAAAAACTCTCTTTTCTTTCTTAATGCGTATCTCGATATTTACAAAGACACACATTTTTAGCATGTTACAGATACCCCTCTGCTTGAGGATATTAAAATGAATACCCCAGTACGCGTCGGAGTTTTCAAAAATAGAGTCTACCCTAAAATGGACGTTTTAAGTGCATCCGACAAAGTTTTTGATACGATAGACGAAGCCTTGCTAGATCAGGTTAATTTCAGTTACCTTTAGAAAAGTTCCTTAAAAGTAGTCATAGCTATACATTTTTATTTTATTTTTTAAATTAATTCTTGTTATAATTATTTAAAATAAAAAATGCTAACAATAAGATATAACTATAATAGATACACGCCTCGATTGTCGAAGTAGGGAAATACCGGCTTAGAGAGATGGAGGTCCAGATTCAACACCTGGCTGAGGTAAATTTTTTACAATAAATTAAAAAATTCAAAATTATTTAGACACTAACATCCTGTCTTGGCTTTTATATCCTTTTTTTACTTCATATTTGTGATTTCACGTCAGAGCCTTATGAATTTTATTTTATAAAAGATATTTCCATAAAAATAATATAATAGCTTGTATAGTTTATTTGTTTTTATAAATAATATAAATTAGTTACTTCTGCAAAAATGTTACATTTTTTTCAAACTTTCTAAATCTACTGCCCTTTCAAATCTACATCAGAACATCCCGTTAATGGCCTGCGGACGGTTTCTCGAATTTGCAAATCCCATGTGATTTATGTGAACGGAAATTTAAGGAATCCGTAAATTGACACGATGAGCCATAAATTGTCTTTCAGGTAGAAGCAATGTCGATAGCTACAACCTCGGTAGAAAGCACAACAATACGTGTTAACAGCGACCGGCCATTGTTCCCAAGGTTGCCACCTTGTGCGACGCCGGCCGCTGCTCCCCTTTCGGAAGACGAGGACGAAGTCCCGACTCGAAACGTATTGAAAAAACAAGCGCAGTTACTCGTCGATACCAAAAGCCGTCGTAAAGGATTCGCTTTCAGAAGATGAATTGTGTGAAACTTTCATCTTTATTCGAAAAATTATTATTTAACGAAAATGACAGATAATATATCATAATATTTAAATCAAAGTAATGGAGAGGAAGTATTTTTCTTTTGTAATTCTTCCCTGAACACTCACAATATAAAAAAAATTTTAACGACCCTGGTACATTTCCATTTCCTTTAGTAGTTTAGTGTAATTTGTTTTTCATATCCCAATACCTGAACATATATTTATTTCCACATTTTTCGTTCCACCCTGGTAAAAAATGTTTCATACATGAGCATGCATAAATATAGTATTATATAAAATTATACATGAAATATTTCCATACATATTTTTACATTGTATATTTCTATATATTATAATTTTATATAATTCTACTCAATTCTCTCAGTTCTATAAATGTATATATTTATACATGCTTTAATATGCAAAATGTTTTGAAAGAAAAAATTTGCTCATTTATAATTATATATAACTTTGTGCAATTATACACAATTATATATGGTTATAAATAAGCAGTTTTTTTACATTAAAAATTCTTTATATAAAAGCATGTATAAATCTATGAAATTATGCAGAACTGTGTAGAATTGTAAAAAATTATACAGAAAGATACAATGTAAAAATATGTATGGACATATTTCATGTATATTTTTATATAATTGTAGATATTTATTCATGTTCACGCAGGAAAATTTTTTTACCGGGACCTTGGTTCGCACCTCTTATTTTTAATATAGTTTTTAGATATACATATTTATCTATTTATATTTAACTATAAAGATATTGTTTTTAGAGAAATCACGTCAAATGAGCCTAATTTCATTCAATTTTGTAAGTGAGCAAGCTAAACTGAATAATTACCGCTTTGTAAAACTGGCGCAAATTAACAAAAAATGACAGACCAATCATAGCGTGCTTCCTTATGGCCAAACTCTAATTACAGAGTCTCTAGCAAATGTTAGAGATCTTCTAATCGGAATCTGACCAACAGAGTTGTTCGCCATCCGTTTAGTCAAATCCAACGAGAGAAAGAGAGAGCAGTACGAATATCTTACTCTCTCTTTAAGCTGCCATCAGATCGAGACGTAACCTAGGCTGTGTTCCGATATTCACTGCCAGTACTGCAAATCTATAGTTTACGTCACATATAGTATACATTTTCAGTACTGGCAGTGAATATCAGAACACAGCCTTACAACATAAACGCACATCGCGCCAAGTTTGATAATAGTGTGAGTTTGCTATTTATTGCAAAAATGGATGGATGTGCAGCACCATTTTGCAATAACACCTCGACAAAGGGATACGCATCAAAATAATCAAAATCAATCGCGATAACTTGTCGTTTGTAAAACTATAAAAGTGGATTAAAATTGTCAATTCAAAATTCAGTGGAGAAAATCATAAACATGGCCAACCAATCAGAGGCTGGATACCACATGTTCAGATTAGAGGTATAGCAAATGTGACATCGTTTGCCATCTGACGACGACTTGAAGCAACGCGTTGTAGTCTGCCACGGTATTACAGTGCACCACTGGACTGTGGCCTTTCCGTCCCCACTCTCGACCACCCTATAAACAGAGAAAAGCCTGAGAGCTGCCAGGGCCCCGTTTTTCGTGATTGGCGATACGCCCTCTGCAATGTGGACATTGAAAACGTGGACATTGAACTATGTAGCCAATTATGTCCACATTTTGCCAAGTGGGTAACGCAGATTTGCACAATTTTAGTCCCGTCCCGCGCTATGGTTAGATCCCATGCAATGATCTTGTACTTAAAATAATCTTAAGTACAAGAGCATCGCACAGGACCTGACTATAGCACGAAACGCAACCAAAATTTCGCAAATCTGCGTTACCCACTACAATGTAAAACATTAATAGAAATTGTTACACAGTACACACAACGTGTTACATATGTGGCTGTGCTTATAATTGTACAGTATTTTTAATTAATGTGCAAACGAAAAATCAAACTGTAAAGGCAAATTTATCGATCAATTGCAAACGAAACTATCGATTAAAAGACTATGTGAATTAAATTGAACTAAAATTTTATTCGATAAAAACAAATCAATCTACATAGAGGCCCTCCACCACCCCCGCCGCGTTTAATCGACGGTCCTCTTTTCTTTACAATTTGATTTTTTACATTTTTATTATATTTATTCTATTTTTTTATAACTTATTTTACAATACGCATACAATATTATAAAAGAAAGAACAACCTTATAAATTTAAAATTAAAATATCTGTAAATACACTGAGAAAATGTTTCATCGGATAAACCAATTAAATAGTGTTTCCGATGGTTAATTTTCCCGATTACGTTTTCCGATTAAATTATAGATACATCCGATGAAATTTATCCGATGAAATGCAGTTACCGATGAACTTTGATTAAAAAACCGATCACATTTCTCATCGGATATACAATTTAATCGGATATATCCGTTTGTTATTATGTAGTTGGATTATTCGATTATATTTAATCAGACATTTTTCTCAGTGTACCTACAATATTTCTCTCGACGTTATATA
>NW_011967206.1:511854-560351 GCF_000949405.1 Vollenhovia emeryi
GGATCGTCGACGCACGAGTGTCGGATCGGCGCGATTACCAACTTGATTGGACACAATGTCACTCCCGGCGCTATTCGTCACGGACTCCATTGCAACGAGAGCAAGAGACGCGATCGCGCGAACACGATCGATGGCGTCGCGCAAGTTGACGGGAACGTTTCGGCGAAAAGGACCGCGGGGCTCACCTCGCGCGTTTCCCCGAGAAAGGCGACCGAATGCGGGCGTGAACGCGGGATTTCGCGCCAACGTCTCTCTTGCCGCGCGTCACGCGTGAAATTCTACACTCGCGAGGAGACACGAACCGAAATCGAGGCCCGGTGGATTCGCGTCGCGCGACGATGCGGCAGATTCCCGGCTTCTCGCGAGATACGCGTCTCGGTGGATCGTCGACGCACGAGTGTCGAACCGGCGCGATTACTAACTTGATTGGACACAACGCCGTTGTGCGAGGCTTCGTGAAACGCGTCGTGGTGGCCGTCGGCGCGGGAGAACGATCCATTGCGCGCCCGTGATGCTTCTCGAATGATTCCAACATGGCGCAGGTTTCTGGCGGCACGACGCGGTACTACTCGAGTCGCGACGATTCACTTCTCACTTCGATATCGCTCGCGCAATTAAACGCGTGAATGCGCACGTTGACGAAAAATCGAGCCACGTTACGTTCAATTTATTTCGTCTATTTTATACACCGCCGAAGGCACAGCAGGCGCCAACGGTAGACGGCGATACGGCGGTCCGCTTCCCGTACATCGAGCCGAGTAAACGCCCCGAGAAACGAAAGACGTCGTTTAATTATTACGCGGAGAACGAGCGCGCACACTGTCCCGTGGCATTCGCCGCGGCGGCGCGGCGGCTCGAATGCTACTGCGGTACACGGGGACGTCTCGGCGCGCGCTCGGGTATAACAAAAACAACATATTTTCGACGCGCAACAAGCAAAAAACGCGCAACCGTTTCGGTGTTTTTCACGGGCAAACGGACTATCAGTCTGCTCTCCGCCGCATACCTGTGTTTTTTCTAGAGTGACGTACGCTCTGTACGAATATCGTGTGCTCTGTTTAGCGTCGCGCTCCGTTCAGTGTCGTGCTCTGTGCGAACAATTAATAGCCTGGTTCGCACCGATCGTTTAATACGCGTATAAAACAGTGTATTTCGGCTGACCGGCCAGTGACCAAATCCGTTTACTAGTTATTCATTGTGCTATTTGACACGCGTATGAAACAATCGGTGTAAAGAGAAACGATCACGTTGCCCCGTGGTGTACGCGCCGACTGCTCGAACGGTAATGCGACGCGGCGGCGATGAGCGGCGGCGGTGGGGAGCGGCCGCGTCGCATTACCGTTCGAGCGCTCTCGTGTTACCGACGTTTCATGCATGCAGCACGGAACACAACCAAAATTGGGCACTGCATTACCCGCTTGAAAAATGCAGGGTGTTAGCACGGACACGCACCGAAAAGTGATATTTATCGACTGTGTCGATAATCGATGTGTCTCCGTAGTTCTTACATCGACTTTTGGTGGCTAAAGTCGGTCCCAGGTAAACCCTACGATGTGGCCGCTCTCAGGCTTCTCTCTGTCATGTGTGTGTATCGACTCGAGTAATTATCTTAAAACACGTGCAAAATGGGAAACAAGAGAAAAAGACGTGACGAGGATGACTACGAATACGACCCAGCTCCTAAACATTTGCAAGTAGGTCACATCAAGAATCAAGAGAAGCGCCTTATCGTCGTACTGGAGAATGCTCAGCTGGAATCTGTGAAGGTAAGGTTATCTATTTCCTCTTGCGTCTATTGATACTCGGGAATTCAAAAGTGCTCTTCTCATTGTTAATTAATTGTCTCTTTGTATTCGCGATCTCAATTTTCGGCATCTATAAGCACAAGTTTGCACGTTCGCAGGTTGGAAATAGCTTCGAGCTGCTCAACTGCGATGATCACACAAACATTTTGAGGAAAAACAATCGCGACCCAGGCACGTGCAGGCCGGACATCGCTCATCAGTGCCTGTTAATGTTGATGGACAGCCCGCTGAATCGCGCTGGATTGCTGCAGGTCTACATACATACCGAAAAAAATGTACTGATAGAAATTAATCCACAAACCAGGATACCGAGAACGTTCAAGCGCTTTGCTGGATTGATGGGTACATATGGATGATCGATTTTCACCTTGTATCATGTATTTGGTAGACAGACTTTAATTAACTATAGACTTTTTATATCAAAATTAATGGATAAAGAAAAGTTTTGAAAACCAAACGCGCTTAGTTGTACATGAATTAACGCTATGTAACATTCAATTAATAATTTATCAAAAGTTAAACACATTTCAGCTCTACTCTGAACCGTCTTCAGTGACACGGTGATAGGTCAATGAAACAAGCGAAGTATTTAAAAATTGAATGTACAAAGCATGTAATTTTCAAGAAGAAATATAAAAAAAAAACTTTGTTCTTAATCACTCACGAAGCTCGGAAAATGGCAATTGGGATTACCCACTCAGCATAGAGTTGATAATTACCTAAGCTACTTGGAGTAGATAATCCCAATTACCCTATTCTCGTGTGGGTGATTATGAACGCAGAGTTTGAGATTATTTAATTTATCTTTTTTATGCTAAAACCACACTACGGTAGCCTTCCCGGCGTTGCAGGGGCTGCGGAGACACGGCACTAGGCAATCTTTCCCACATATTCAATTTATCTACCACCACGTTGCTGAAGATGGCTTAAAGTAAAGCCGAAACGCGCGATTTGTAGTATGTTTCAAATTATTAATTAAATGCTATACGTGCGGACGGGAGAGGGTGATTGCAGAGCCCTTGGAGGACTCAAGTGTCTGACAATAAATCGATTGGTGCCACCCACTTTTTTGACGAAGAGCCTTGTCTTATTATCACGCTAGGGAGATTGCGTTCAAGGGCAAGATACTCTCGGTGGGTCGTTCTTTTCCACCGAGAGGCGGCGACCGAATAAAAACCGCTGATTCTCGGTCGGATTTGAACCTGGATCTGCGGATTATTGAAACAACACACGTTTTCTTGCGCCACGGTCGCCACAATTAAATGTTGTTTCATAGCGTTAACTTACGCACAACTGATAGCGTTTGACTCTCGAGGCTTATATTTCCTTGTTATTCATGAATTTTAAATAAACTTCACTCGATTGCCTGTTGTATTATAAGTGACTTCCACATAGTAGAACACAATATCCTTTCTACTCATACTTTAGTAAAGTTGTGTATAAAAGAAATTATATAAACCTAAGTTGCATAAACTTAGATATATCTCCATCGAATAGATTCATTATTAATGTATTAAATATTTTATTGCAGTACAATTATTACATAAATACGGCGTCAGAGCATCGGATGGACCAATGAAGCTTCTTAAAGTCATCAAGAATCCTATTACGAATCACCTACCAGTTGGTTGTCGTAAAATACTGATGTCGTTTAATGCAAATAAAGTGCTGAATCCGCGAGAGCTGGTACCTGCAGAAGATCCCATTGCTATTGTAGTTGGAGCTATGGCGCACGGCCAAGTAAATGACATATTATTAAAATAGCATTGTTACTATTGTATCTCTCAAAAGCTATATTACAAATACTTTACGTTCTCGTTTATTTGTAGGTCAAAACGGATTACACGGAAGACACCTACTCAATCAGTAATTATCCTCTCTCGGGCGCCGTCGCGTGTAGTAAATTATGTACAGCATTTGAAGAAGTTTGGGGAGTTGTCTAATAAAGAACTGTTTTGTATATTTAATTTCGAATTTATATCAATTGCGAGAACGCCATTAGGAGTTGCAGCACTAACAATGTTTCAGCGAACTTTGTGTCCCATCCCTATCTTTTTCTTCAATGTTTTTCTCGAATAAATATTTAACATGTATATATTTCATTAACATAAATGTGATGAAATTAGCAATTAGCAAAAGGTGACGAATAAATGTGTGTACGTTGCGACGAGTGTACAAGTGTGTTCGAGTGAATTGATAAACATTTGGAATTTGTATCGATCGTAAAACACATAGTATGAAAGAAAGGAATAATGTCATCTAAGTACGGCCGAATCACAAACAACATTCCATCTATCTCCCAAGTATCTTACGATTTTGTGAAGATTTCGAAACTGTAAGTACGATTCCAAATTGATAAAGATAAGAATAAATTTATATGTTTACTCTTTTATTTCTAACTTATCTTTGTGTACTTTATTCAGTTTTTTGTAGTCACACGATAAATATCTACATCAAATGTATTTCTGATAATCGGAAATTAATTCAGAAATTAGTAAACGAAGGACTTTGGAAGGAATAGATACGATATGAGTAGCCGAGTCATGATACTTGGGATCGGAACATGTTAGGAAAAATTTTCAAGTTTTAGAAAGTATACAAGAGGCAATCGGAAACATTAAAAATCACTTTGTAAGATATTCAAATTTTATCTCCTTCACAAGATTGTCTTTTTTTATATACGTTGTTACGGCGTATCTTATCTTAAAAAGAAAAAGAAAGCAACACGCGTCCATTGAAAAACGTGGATATTAATTTGTTAAAATTCGAAAATGATGAAAGAGAAAAATCTCTATCGTATATCTGGCTTGATCGATCAAGTCCAAATTTCGATGCAATTTATTCGAATAAACATCACGTACGAAACACGTGTTTGCATTTCTGTTCAAGTTACCCCGTCGATGTCTACGAAGGATACAATTCATTTATGCGTCAATTTTTTTTAATTTCTTTACCGTAGAGGTTTTTTGTCTCATCTCCACAAATTGTGTCTGTCGGGGAAAAAAGTCGAAGGAGAGGATAACCGCAGCTATTTATTAATCTAGTGCTAGTTCATTTTAGGAAATGGACCACATCTTCGAAAAACGATTAACATAGGTTCGAAAACCGAGTTGACCGATTTACTTTGATAATAAATACGTGCTCGAGATATGCCGCAGCGTTTTCTCACTCCCGAATACTTTCGTTATCTCTACGCATATGTAAACATCCGAACTCATTAGGCACCCTTCTAGTCATACTGTACTGAATCTCTCTAATACCTGAAAAATTTCTATTTAAAAAAATACATTGCTTCTATACAGTAAACGACTTTTAAACAATAAAAAATTTTCTAGTATTCGATTCAGTACACTGTACATTGGAAATCTTGTGAGTTAGGTCACAGTTACAGATAGATTCAACGTAGAAAAGATATACTTCAACATTCAACATTGCAACGTTTCAACAACATTATTTTAGCTTTCTGTGCCGCATGGGTATTAGATTTGCAGCGTAATGACGAAGAAGATGCCTAACAATTTTGTCCATGGCTGTATTTGGCCAGCCCTAGATAACAAATTTCGGGTGACAGTCCAAGTCATGCCCCAAGAATTCCTCGTATCGTGCTGTCAGATACCGCGCGTTATCTAGTGCAAACAAGATACTCTCGCTCGTATTGACGGGCTATCGTCTGGAAAAAAAACAAAACAAAAGGAACAAATCTGAGGAATGCCGAAATTCCGGGCCCCGGCCAGGCTCGACAAGAACCGTTTACCGTTACTTTCGTATCGGCGCCCAGGTACCGGCGCGCCGTATCGCGGGCGCGATGACTCATCAATAATCGGCGCGCCGATCGGCGATTGGGCCGCGTCAGAGGGACGCCGCGGGCGCGCGCCAATCGGCGCGCGGGACGCCAAGTTAAATGGCGGCAGGAAAGAGCGAAGCGCGCAGAGTCCGACGCACCGTCGCGTATACCTATCGCCGTACGTACGTATCTCCTCTTTTTTTATCCCCTTTTCACCCCCCCTCCGCCCCCCTGCCCGCGCACCCCTCCCAGCCCCTCCCGCTTTCGCGTTTCATTGCGTCATCGGAGCGGAGAGTGGTGGGTTCTCGTCAATGTCAGGAATATCAAGGGCGATCCCGCTGTCTCCGCGCTCTCCGCCCTCGTCGCCGTTCGGCGCCGAGTCCGAGCGTACGCCCCGGGATTTCCGCGTCGCTCGGCGCTTCCTAGTGAGAGTCAGTGCGAGGTAGTGGTCGGGGTCCCGAGTTGGCGCGCGCGCGCACGCGTGTCACGTACACACGCGCGCGCGCACGCACGCACGCGGGGGATCGCCATATTGCGGCGCCGAGGAGCGACGCCGTCGCCGCGTCGTGACGGCGCGTCGCCGGGAGTCGACCGGCGTAACCGGCGAGGGGAGCCGACGGAGTCAGTCGCCCGGGGAATTATCGCGTCTCCCCGGCGATCGTGCGGCCGGCGGGACGGGCGGCCGCCGCGGCGGCCCGGGCGCTCCATTTGACTCCCGTAGTGGCGTGTGTCACGAGTTCACGTCGTCCACGACTCCGTCCGACGCGGCGCGACGCGTCGCGTCGCGCCGGCGGGAGCCGCGGCGACCTGACTCGCCGCCGTCCGGTGGACGCACCCGGGGCTCGCGAGGCGCACTGGCACGTCCCGCGACTCCCGCGCGCGCCCGCTTGCTCGGCACGTCTCTCACGCCGCCTGATCGCGCGAGGACGGCGGGGGGGGAGGGAGGGGGAGATCGATCGTTCCCGTGTCGCCATGTTGAACGAGCGCTAACGGAACCGCGACGCGACGTCCGCGGCGCGGCGTCACCACGTCACGGCGGCACGTCGACGCGATACCACGTGGAGATTCGCGTCGGCCGGCCTCGCGCCTTTCCTCGGCCGCGGGGGCCGCCACGGGGACGCGCAGTCGGTAGCTCCGTGGTCGGTAATTATGGATTTTGCGTATCGCGCAGTTCCCATGATGCGTCGCGTGGCAACGGCAGACCCGTGGAATCGGACCGTCGCTCCGTCCCGGCGGCGAGAGCTCGAGAGCGCGAGGAGCCGGCGTACGGTCGGCGAGCGCGCGACCGCCGTGTTTACGCGACGGCGCGGCGGGACGTACCGCCGGCGATCGGGGAAACTCGTCGCCGCAGTCGGCGAGCTACCGATTCCGTTTCCCGTCCTCGCCGAGAGGTGCATTATGGGTGAACACGGAACGGCGGAAATTAACCGCCGACTCTTGCATTGGCTGACGAAAGTCCTGCACGTATATATGCGCAAATAAAGATTACGACCAGTCCCCGATACACATTTCCGTTGTCCGTGTCTCGCCAGGTAGCGAGACGTCGCCGAATGCCTCGCGGCCAGCGTTGCCCGAGCCGGCCCGGACTACGCTCGACCCGGGTCTCCGCGCGAACCGTTTCTAGAAGCTTCTCGCACGCCGTGTCCGTGCCGCGTGGACGCCACCCCGGCGGCACGGGGTCCCGACGTCGAATTCGCGGCGCAGGAAGGGAAAAAAGGGCTGCTCGGGGGGAAAGAGCGACGCCCCCGCGGCCGTCGTCGTTGAATAGGCGCGATATCGACGATAGATCCCCGTATCGTCGCCGGTAAAGAGAGCGCGGGCCGTCAGGCGTCGCTGCGGTGGTTCGTAATTGGCGCGCTCGGCGCGGCGGCGGAGGGCGTCGCCACTAGTCGTCGGCGGCGCGCTCGGCGAGGTAGACGAGACGGAGACGGTGACGGGTCGTGCGCGCGGAACGGCGGAACGGGACCATTTTGGTACGTCGCGGAAGAATGCGTAGCCATTGTTGGTGCTGCGATCGTTAGTTTCTAGATCCGAGATCGCCATGGGCACGGAAAGGGACTCGACCGCGCGGAGCTCGTGGGCAACGTCGACCGGGCACGGCGCGGACCATTGATACGCGTCGCCGAGTCTGTGCGCTGAGGGACGGGCGCGCGCCGTAAGTCTGTGGTGGACTCGTTGTGCGCCGAGGGTCGGGACACCGCGCGTCGTCTCCGCGTACCTCTCGTCTCGGTCCCCGTCCCGTTCGCGTACGCGTACCCGAGCGCGCTCGCGAGCCCTCGCGCTCGGCCCCGCGCGCGAGTGAGAGTGAGTGCGGTGATACGCGCGGATCCACGCACGGTGGGGCCGCTACTCTGGCACAGCGGCGGCCATAACACCGAGTCGACCCGACGAAACTAAGGCGAGCGAGGGGAGAAAGCGTAGTGTGCCCGCGCGCGAGAGAGCTGGCCCGGGAGGTCCCCGTAGTGGCTAGTGTTTTGCGATCGCGCGAGTACCCGAGTGCGGGAAGACCGGATTTCCGTCTTTGATCAGGTAAGCGATCGCGCGCGCGACGCCGGGGGAGCTCGGAGGAGCCTCTCCGTTTCTCGCCCGCCCGTTGTAGGTGTAAAGCGCGCGTGGCGCGTTACGGCCGTGGCGGCGGCGGCGGTGGCGGCGGTGGCGGCAGCGGCGGTGGCGGTGGCGGTGGCGGCAGCGGCAGCGGTAGCGGCTGAGCATGAGAGAACACGGCGCTCCGCGGCTGTGCCGCTACGTCGCGGTGCGGGCCCTTGGGAGCTTTCCTTTCCGAGTGGCCGCGTACCGCCATGTTGAGACCTACGCCGAATCCGAGTGTCCGGTGAGGCGGCCCGTGCCCGGGTTACCGCGCGCGCCGCGCTTATCCCCGTCCCCGTACGTCGTGAAATTCTCACGGCGTCATCTCTGTCTCTCTCTCCCGCTCGCTCTCTCACTCTCCCTCCGTGGCGCCAGTCGCCGCGGTTAGTCGGTCCGCTCGGCTGCCGAGCCGGACGGGGACGGATCGTCCGCGCGGCGGCTCGCTCGTGTTTGTGTTGTGCGTCGGATCCGCTGGGCGCGGATCCGCTGTTACTCCCCTCGCCCCCCCCTCCCCCCCGGCTCGTCCACTGCCTCGCGGCTCTCAGGTTGCCGTCGCTGCTGTCACCGTAATCGTTATCGCTATCGTTACCGTTATCATTATCATCCTCGCCATCGAAGTCATCGTCATCATTATCGTCGTCGTCGTCGTCGTCGTCGTCGTCCGTCGCCGTCGGCGTCGGCGCTGCCGCTGTCGCCAGCCACACTTGTTTCTCTCTCTCTCTCTCTCTCTTTCTCTCTCGCTCGCGTCTCGCCCGTGGATCTCGCCTTTCTCCGCTCCTACCTCGGCGGACTTTTTCGAGCACCTGTTCGCGCCAAGCGCGAGATCTCTTATCTGCCTGCCCCCTGATACCCCGGCGCGGGATCCTCTCCGCGGAGCACCTCGTCCGCGGTCGTCGTAGACGCGGCGCGACGCACGGTCCTCCCCTGCGTCGCCGCACTGTCAATTTTACAACGTCTCAACAGGCTCTCCTCGCTTTCTATACCGGCGTAACACTTATCTGTGCCACTTCTCGGTCAAACTTTCCATTTTGGCTCGTCCCCGACCGCCGTGGAGCTCCGGGGCCGAGGAGCGCCGAATCTTGCGCGTCCAGTTCCGGATTCGAGCCCGTGAATTCTCCTACGCGCTCTCGGGAACGGAGAGTCGTCGCGGCGCCGAGCGTGATGTTCGTACGTTCCCTCGTGAAGCCCCGGTTGCGTCTCTCTGTACGAGACTCTAATCGTCCCCTTTTCATAGAGATAAGTTAGGCATTAGACTCGTATAGATTAATATCTTCTAGTTTATGCATATCTATAGAAATATCCCTTTTTTTCCACAACAGTGTGTATATATATATGTGTGTTAAGGTGGAAGGAGATTCACAATACCAACTTGCCTCGAACGGTATCGGGTAAATATAGCGTTAGGCTGGTATTACGTTTGTCGTACGACAATTTTGTTAAGCGTGCCGGTTGGCCGCGGGATATTAAAATTCTCTCGAAATTTTCTATTCAGCGGCCCGTCAACACGCTTGAAGAACGTGTCGCGCGACGAATGTGATGCCAGCCTTGAAACGTCGATCTTGTGAGAAGACTGCATCTTCTTTTCAAATATCTTGTACGAACAACCTGAAGAGATTAAGCATTTTATTGAAACAGCACAATATGATTGTAATATCTTCAGGACTCTTCGTTGCATCGGTATAACGTTCAGCATGTAGATCATTTTAGATTGCCACGTTAATGTACGATATCGAGTGTATTTAAGAAAATTAATGTAAGGTGTAAGAGGAGATTAATTTACACACATACACACGCACACACACACACACACACGTTTCTCCGAGTAACCTGTTAATATATAGTAACATAGTAAGAGATAGATCTTTGCTTTTCCAGCATGTACCACTAGAATTCAGTTCTGCATGATATGTTAAATAATATAATGAATTCCCTGCGAGAGCTGCGTCTCGATGTAAAAAAAAAAACAAACAAATCACTCTAAAACGACGAAACAATTTTTTGGGGTGCTTACAATATGGGGTCCTATTGTTATGTTATCCAGATGTTGCTAATGTCGCGAGTCTTGCCTGGAGGTACGGAGTACAGCAGTATACAGGGCTGACATTCAAAGTACTACCGCTCGGTAGGCTTGTGTAGTGTTATGCCTCCACGGCACCAATACCCCTGGTCGCAGCGCAATCGTCTTGGCAAGCAATTAACGAGCTGCCATGCTCAATTCAGAATATATACTTGCCATCTCAATTGTTGATGAAGCCTCATAGCGTCAAGCATCAACGTAAGGCAGTTACCTGCTGCGTAGCATTTATGTATCATATATGTCGGAAAGGTAGGTGAAGCTCAGTATCGAAGTGGATGAGCCATACATTATAAACGATTACGCGGGAAAAAGAATAGATAAAGAAAAAAAAAAGAGAAACGTAACGAGCCTTGCATACGTTCGAGTTCAGAGCCTGTCGAAACCCTTTGCTAGACTTTACGCGCGCGACCGTGAAGTCGCGAGAATTGACTCTTGGAAATAGATTCGAGAAAAGTCTCTCGGTGATAAAGCAAGCGTAGAAATGCAAACGGAGCAAGAAAGTAATAACGTGCTTTTTGTCGAACATACATTCGCGTAGCTCGTTAGTTAGGACTGTCGGTACTGGCTCTTTTCCTTGTTTTACAAAGTTACGCTAGATTTCACAAAGTATTTCGGATATATTTTGTGAAATTGCCATGCAATTGATATATACACATTTCTGTTTTGTTTTTTTTTTCATTCCGCTCTCGTCTCTCTACTTCACGATGCTTACCGCGTCTCGCTCTTTCTGTTGCAGAAACGAAGTCAAGATGCAGCAGGTGGACACCATCTCGCAGAACAATTCTGTAAGTAATTAGCGCTAAAATTTTGGTTTCTTACACCGTGCAACAGCGCAGAATGCAGCTGGCTTTATTAACTTTATGCTACATTTGAGAGCTGCGTTACAATCCCTGTAATATACATCCGTGCTGCCCAATACCAATTCTCCACCAGTTTCGGACCCACTACGTATTACACAGCGCCACGTGTATTCGTGGCATAACGTGTGAAATTGTACAAACACTGATTGCTTCCAGCTAACTTTTCAAATAATTCGGAGGAGTTGCGAGATATATATGTACGGTCATGGTCGGGAAGCTTGTCCGAGGTTTTACAATAAGTCTTCGGAACGTTCGTATGTATCATTGCATAGATATTCGTACACATGTCGTTCCTTTGCTCTAATAATACGTCACCGCACATATCCGTGAGTAAAAGCCATAATCTCTCGCATGATAGACTGTATTTCCGAAATTTTATCACGAAACGTCGGACAACCTTCCTGACCACGATTGTATCTAAATTACGTGTTTAATATTGTGTCCCGAGTAACATCTTGCAAATCACCACCTTGCTACATGATCGTGTCTGTGTAATATCTTTTACATTTATTTTATTTTTTTTTTATCAATCTCTGTCTGGACACAACTCCCAATTGTTTTGCATTGCCCATCCCTCGCGTAACGTTGCCACGTTAAATCCTTCTAACGTTGCTAAAAGGAGAGCATTGTTTGACTGAATAGTATGTATGAATTGCAGTTAGATGTGGAGGAGCGAGAAAGGCTGTGTAATATACCGAAGGTGAGAAACCTTGCTGACTATGGTTTCGATTAGGATGATGTACACCTCGTTGAAACATGAATTGGCAACTAATATAATTCGCGCTCTTACGAACAATCTATATAAATCCACGTGAATCTTGCTTCGTTCTCTGCCACCACCCAGTAAATAATACAGCCGTGATTACAGAAGTAAATATTAGCTTTGCGATACGAGATGAAACAAAATTCGACGGTACAAAAAGTATTTCGAAACACCGTTACAATCAGTGTTATTGGTATTATCGTAGAGAGGCAAGATTGTTTTTTCGCTTTGCTCACTACAGCACTCGCGCAGCATCGAGAAAACCTTCTTCCATATCAGTACTTGTAGCTTACACGCCGTTTAATGCAACGCCTAATGCTCCGTTTCAATTATCGCTACAAATTGTTTCTGGTTTAACACGACACGGAGATTTCTTTTCCGGCAACTTTGCATGAGCCGCACGGAGCTGCCAGTGTATTTCATTTCTAAATTCTCGCTTTTAAATTGTGATCTCTAGCGGCGATTTTCTTATTACGCAGATACTCGAATATTCGCTTGCCTGTGGTTATGGAAATTAAATATTTAGCAGCCTAATTCGCTCGTTGCATGGATGAGGTCATTAACTTACAATGCATTCCATTAATAGTTTACACGTGTATATTGTACGAGAATTTTTTTTTCCTTTATTATTTAGAGAACTGTTTTTTTTCCGTTCATTATCATAGAAAAGGTCCCCTGTGGAATTTCTTTTTTAATGTGGTACCGTAGGTTGTATTAATTGATACATATTTAGCTATTAATATTCCGCATAAATGCAACGTAAACGCACATGTTATACTAGCAGCGTTCTCAGATGGAGGGATAGGTTCCGCGCATGCGCGTTGACGCGCGTATTAGCAGACGCGCTCGAGCGCACTTTGCTCGGTTTCCCCGATCGTTTTCCCTCCAAAAATTACGGCCTGGTAACTTGAGACAGGACAGATCCTTTCGTATTGTTCGATCTATTGTAAAAAATCTGCCCGGAGAGCCTTGAAATTCCTTTTCGGATATTTATAGTATGACGAGAAAAGGTCCCTTGCGCTCTTCCTTCGTTTTCCAACACCCGTTTCACTTTCGCAATGAAAAATTTGGCTCTGCTATCGTTACAAATGCCCGGACCCTTTTGTCTCTCCTTTTGAACTTACTTATTTTCTTTCTTTCCTTTTCCTTCCGTTTTACAGCCAAGCACCATTGTTGACGCGAGATCTGGGTATTTCCGAAATGTCCGAACGGCCGTTCAAAAGAAGTCCGCTGTCCCTTGCGCTTTCCTTTTATTATATTTTGCACACTCGTTTCACTTTCGAAATGAGAAAGATTCGGTTCTACCGTTATAAATCTTCGGGCCCTTATCTCTTTTTTTATGTTTCTTATTTTCTTCCTTTTCTTTCCCAAGTATTACATTCTTTTTCTTTTTTATAATTTTTATAATCCAAAGTACCGTTGTCGGCGTGGCCGACGTAAGATCCAGGTATTTCCGAAATGTTGGAAACGAACGTTCTAAAGAAATCTACCCTTGCGCGTTTTCTTCGTTCTCCACGCTAGTTCCACCTTCGAAATGCAAGATACGATTCAACTGTTATAACTGTCCGGAGCTTTTTGTCTCTTATTTTCTCTCTTTCTTATTTTTAATTTTCTATCTTTATTTTTTATTTTTTTAGCCAAATACCATTGCCAAAGTTGACGTGATCGACGTGAGACCTAAGCATTTCCGGGATATTCGAATCTGCGTTCAAAAGAAGTTCTCTGTCCTTGCATTTTTTATTTATTTTCCATGCTTTATTGTTAGAACCCACGATGCAAGTGACACGTTCGTTTTTTTTGGTTTAGAACCAAATTCCATCGTTGAAAATTGGCCTGACCGACGTGAGGATCGTTAACATTTTTCCGAATATTCGAACCTGCGTTCAACAAGAAATTCTTTACCTCTCATTTTTCCTTGACGTGTTTGCACAGTCATTTCCTCCAAAAAAAAAATCAGGTAGCGGAATTTGAAGGAAAAGGACACCTTTGTGTTTAACGGTACATTATTGCTGAAATATGGCATACAGATTCCAAAAGTATATACCCTTGGGCCCTGGGCTGTGTGGGCATACTGACATATTGTATAAGGGTCTACGAAAGGATTAGTTCCGCCTTCTACAGAAAACACGTTGGTGGGGATAACTAACAGATCTCTGGACCTCGGAGCTTCGGAGCCTCGTTCTCTCGCATTTGGACGCGGACCGTCAAAATGAACAGTCGCGACTAGGCCGTAATCTTAAACCGTACGTTTGGTGCAATAAAAATTGTTCAGTGCAATAAAAGTTATTACAATTTTTGTCATGGTAATTGATATGTGGGCTGCAGAATTACTGTTTGATTCTTCGAATATGGAGTTTCCATTAAATTTGATTGACGAGGATACTCCATGGATGGTAATTAATATTTCGATTGTTACTAATTCTCTTTATAAGATTATAACGCGTAGTTTTAACCTTCTCTCTTTTGTTTTTAGGATTCTTCTAGAATTACGTTAAAAAACTTGTAATGTTACTTGCAATAAATTTTACTCGTAACTCTTGATTTATTTTACTTAGGGTATTAAATCACTTTGTATTTTCTTTATCGGTAAATTTGTTTTTTCAAATTTTTTAATAAATTCCTCACAGGTTCGTGTTGTTCCGATTTATATGATGCAATATATCTATTAGTTTATTAGCTTAAGAAAGCCCAAAAATAGAAACAATGTGGCATCTAACAAGTATGTTATGTATAATAGTATGATAGTTTGGTGGCTTGATTTTTAAAGATAGTATTTATTCACGAACACTAAACATAAATGTGTAATTATTTTTTATTTATTTTATTTATTAATCTAAAATGCGCGGTATTGATACCAAATTTATTTCAAGTATAATCAATCGATTAAAATGTAATACTGTGATACTGTTTTACGCAGGCCTATATTGAGTTATTCCTAGCATGTTTTTTTATTTTTTGTTATTGTTACAATTGGATTATTTGAATAGAATCCAAATTATGTATAATTTGTATAATTATATATATAAAGATACATGTATATGTAAAACTCGCGTACTCGCGTAAACCACACGGTCGGTCTCGCGCGCGCGGTTCTAGCGAGCTTATACTTGGCGCGAGACACTACCGTGTCTCATGATTATAGAAGAACGATTTTCATTGTATACATATAATAACGGACAAAAAGTACATAAATACACAATAAAAAAAAGAAAAAGAATGCTGCGTATCTAATTTTACAAAACATCTCGAACCCCATTAAATCGATTTCATATTTGTACCCTTATTTGTATTTCCTATATCAACAAGAATTTTATCTTTTACGCTGGTAAAGTCGCGTGAATCATTAAATAAACAGTACTAACATTATCTGTAGGTGAAAAATATTGACCATTGAAATTTCTCCACAAAATAGTGGAGATACGTATAAGACTACAAGTTGTAAAAATTCCAGAAAAATGATGAATGTAGAAATAATATTTGTACATGATGTACGGTTGCACAAACAATTGATAATATATGTCTCGAACTTAGATTCTTTGTAATGTCGGGGCGGAGATTTCTAAGCGTGTTCGTCTTACTTGTGCTCGGTATCCAAAACGACGAAAACTCTGGAATAGTTCTCGAACGAGAACATTCGAGAACGAAGGGACAAAAGCGTTAGGTAAAAGTGCAAGTAAGATGCCTAATGAATTGGTAGGAGGGCGAGAAGGTCAAAGCTCGATTCTTTAAGTCGTATATAGTCGTTAGAAGACGCAGTTAAATACGTTAGGTTTGCTCGTTATCAAGTTGATATGTCCTCTTGTTTTAGTTGCAATGGACACAAAATAAATATATATTAATTTACTAAAGAAAAAACAAGTAAAATTAATGTTTAATACATATATCAATTTTAATATTTGCTCTGGCAGCCCACGTGCTATGTAAAATACTGTTGTGTGAATTATAGGACAAATGTATCTATAGAACGTATGGTAATTTTTAATAATTAATTGGTGGAATAAGGTTTTTTTTGCACTCGCATACATTTTATGTGAATATATCGGCTTTTGGTGCGAAAGTCAGAAAACTAATTGAGCTTCAAGGGGGAAAATAGGAAACTGACCTGACCTGACTCACATGGGCAAACATGTTTCGAGACCCCTATTATCTTCTTAAGGCAGCATGCCTTGCACAGAATTTTCGAATATATACGATTACGATTTAGCTTTCTTACCTGCTATTGGCCGATTTGCTTTAGCCTTAATGGTTATCTTTCGTCATGGTTGCCACGTGGGACACAGGATCATCAAAAATAACAATAGAAATGGAAATTCAAAGGAAAACGAGAAAAGATATAGCTGGGAGTACCGTGAAAAAACTAAGATATAGTATCCTCTTTCGGGATTTCTTTCCAAAGTTGAACGACAAACATTTTTCTATTGAAAAATAAATAATAAATCTTTATTATCTCTATTGTTATATTATTATGTTTGATGATCCTGTGTCCCAAGTAAAACGAGCAAGAACTATTGTCAAAGACAACCGTTAATGCAAAGTCAAATCGGCCAAATTTAACTCGGTTTTAATAATTTTTAGAATTATTTATTTATTTCATTTAACATCTTTTCACTGTTGCTCTAATTTTTTATTTATATCTAACAAAAATTAATATATTCTATCAAAATAGATTGTGAAAAAAATAATTGAAAGTCTAATGCCCGTTTCTACTAGCGCAGTTTAACTTTAATCTCTATTCAACTTACTTTATCTAGTTATCTTTTTCTAGTTTTACGAATTAGAAAAAGAAGTAATTTAAATCGAGATCAAAGTTAAATCTGCATTGGTAGAAATTGGCATAAATGAAACGTGCCATAAACGTTTAAACATAAGTCTGCTAATACAGTAGTTGAAAATACAGTTTAAAATACATCTGAGAACACTGCATACAAGTTGCAATTAATCTAATTGCATGATACTGACATAAAATTAACGACGTATGAATATCAATATTAACACGTTTACTGTTCATTGGATTTTCATTACCTGTGCCATGCTAGCAAATAATTTCATACAAAATCTATTTCTATACCGTAAAACTTGTACAAATGTGCTGTACATGAATTATTACAAAAGTACCGCGAACAATTAATGTACTATGACACAGGTCCGAGTCGTATCGTAAAAGTTTTGCACCGGCTCTCCGGATCCGAGACATGCACAACGAACGTGTTAAATGGAATTATTCTATAGTTTGCAAAATGTTGATGTGCTTATACTATATTTCTTACTTAACAAGTAAAAATACTGCTGTAGATGCATAAATAATCGAAAGATGTATCATTTATTTATATGTAAGTAACAAAATAATGAATAATTTAGTCGAGCACACCTGGCAAGGCTTCAACTACGCCAGCGAGTCCTGCAAAGGAACCGCCTCCACGGGACGAACCACCTTTGGAACCGGTGAATGGCATAGTTCAACCACCGGTTGTTCCACCACCGAATCGTCCTGGACGTATTACGAACCAGTTGCAATTTTTGCAAAAAGGCGTTTTGAAGCCAGTATGGAAGCACCAATTTGCCTGGCCCTTCCAACAACCTGTCGATGCGAAAAAACTCAATTTACCGGTACGTTAAGATTGCATCGGTAGAATATTACAAATAATGTTATAAATTAACATACGCAGTATACATTAATTTGTAAAAATGCTTGTTACTTTTACGTTAAACGCATTTTTCATTTAAAAGGACTATCACAAAATCATCAAAAAACCAATGGACTTGGGCACAATCAAAAAGCGGTTGGAGAATTCGTATTACTGGAGTGGGAAAGAATGCATTCAGGATTTCAATACCATGTTCACCAACTGTTATGTCTACAACAAACCAGGAGAGGATGTTGTGGTTATGGCACAGGCTCTCGAAAAATTGTTTCTTACAAAGGTATATTTCTCATTACGATAACACATTTCCGTATTATCTGTATTATCTGTTAAATGATAATATATATTAACATTAGGAAAACATTAAAAGAATTGGACAAAGGCACACATTTATGAATAAAATATCGTTTTATTAGGTAAAACGGTACTGTAATAATGTTTTAGGTTGCACAAATGCCGAAGGAAGAGGTGGAATTAGATCCACCTGTCCCGAAAGGACCCAAAGGCAAGAAAGCTGGAAGAGTTGGCGGACCAGGAGTAGGTGGCGTAGCTGGGGGTACAGGAGCAGGTAGAGGACGACCAGCTTCGGGTGCAGCTGCTGTCACTTCTAGCGTGCCGAATAGTTTAACACCTTCCGCCACGTCGGCTGGAACAACAGGGGTTATACCCATGCCACCTCTTGGCACTCAAGCACCAGCTTCGGTACCTGGAAGCACGAATACAACCACCATCGCTCCACCCTCAAGTATGGGTGTCACACCAATGGCTACTCACAATTCTCTGCCTCAGCAAGTTGTCCCTCCAACTACGGGTTACCATGCGCAGCCAGCAATGGATTCTCAAACAGCTTCTGCTGTACCTCCACCTCCACAAGTCCCTACGACTCCCACGGTAATGCCTCCGTCGCAGCCTGCCAAACTCAAAAAAGGAGTTAAAAGAAAAGCCGACACCACAACTCCTACTGCAAATGCGTTTGATCCGTTGTATGCACCTATGGAGTCCAAGAATGCCAAAATACCTACGAGAAGGGAATCTGGCAGGCAAATTAAGAAGGTGAGTGTACACTCTTCGCATTTTATCACTATACTTTGTGTTTTAATGACGAGAGCACTAAAGAGAGATACGAGTTGTGTGATACACTTGTAAAATATGATAGATTTATACAGGTGACAAGTATCATTCATGACATAATAAATGTTGCATCTAACTATATTTACTTGTTTAATTTGTTGAGTTTTTAATACATTCATTTCATCACAAAGTGAAAATTCTTATACTTATTATACATAAAAAATTGCTATACAATAAACATAGAAAAACACTATACTGAAGTAAATTAAACTTTATTATCGGCATATCTTTTTACAAGAAGTTGGAACAGATTATTATATTTTACATGATCATAATACATGATAAACTTCCTTGTCCCTCGCATCTAAACTTATATCATTTCATTAATTACGTTAATCATACCGATTGGCGATTAATAAAATAATATGACATCGTGAAATGACAATTTAAACAATTCATATCGTGGCTGTTTCAGCCAACGAGACAAGCGGAAGACGGCTTAGTGCCATACCATCAGGCCAATATGCCTCTTATGGGGGCAATGGCCCAACAGGTACATTTATTACTATTCCTTCATATTCCTTCCTTTCATTTGTGTTGTCTCATCATCTATCAGGCGACAATTGTCAGACCTATATTAAACGACACAAATTATATATTCTATGGCATGATTTATAATGAAAATCTTACTGTAAGACAAGTTACAAAATTTAATATATTTTTTATTTCTTGAATATACATCTTGTGTATTAAACAAATAAGCTAAAATCTATTTTCTGTAGGAAACTTTATTTTTAAATAAAATAAATTACAATTTGGTATGTCAGAATTGTTTTTCACGCCGTTTTTCTTACTTTTTAGCCTCCGCATGCTGGTGTCAAAGGGAAAGAAAAATTGTCTGAAGCACTAAAGTCTTGCAATGACATTTTGAAAGAACTTTTCGCGAAGAAACATTCGGTAATTGAGATATATTCTTTTCATCTATGGCAAGCTAACGCAAACAGTATAGTGCTGGTTCATATAATTTAATCTTTTTTTTTTATAATATACAGCCCTATGCTTGGCCTTTTTACAAACCTGTTGATGCAGACCTTCTAGGCCTTCATGACTATCATGAGATTATCAAGAAACCTATGGATCTTGGTACAGTAAAGGTATGTATTTTTTATTACGCGTAATATAATTACACACATTGTACAAAACGTAATTAAACTTATAAAACTTCTCAAACATTTTAAGAATTATAAATTATCGCAAATTTTGCGTTATTAGTTTTTATAACTAGACTAGATAGTCCGACTATTTTAATATAAAATATCTAACGTTCTTTTACAGACGAAAATGGATAATCGTCAATATAAAACAGCGCACGAATTTGCGAGTGATGTACGACTTATATTTACTAATTGTTACAAATATAACCCTCCCGATCATGACGTTGTTTCAATGGCTAGAAAACTTCAAGATATATTTGAAATGAGGTTAGTAGTTGAAAAATTTTTTAACTGGAATCTAAAATACACAAGAGAAGCATAATATAATTGTATAATTGCACACATAATTAGATATGCTAAAGTTCCGGATGAACCGATGGGTAGTAGTATGGTTGCTATGAAAGGAAGCAGCAGTGGTAGTGCTAGCAGTTCTGGAGGAGACAGTTCTTCCGATAGTGATGATTCGGTTGAGGAACGTACTCAGAAATTACTTGAATTACAGCAAGAGGTATATATATATTTTTTTTTAAATAAAATTACAGGCAAACGTGTGATTAAAAATATAGTTAGTTTATTCCAGTGTATACGCCCTTCGGCTTGTACACGGCGCTTTTTCCAAGGAGCGTACCGAAACCTTACAAAATTACTATATCTCTCCCTCTCTAAAAATGTAATATAATTTGTGTTACTTTATAGCTGAAAGCTATGCAAGAGCAAATGAGGAAATTAGTGGAGGAGAGTGGTAAGAAGAAAAATAAAAAGAAGAAACCGGATAAGCCAAAATCGAAGCCAATGAGCAATAAGAATAGCAGCCTTGTTGCCAGTCATACTGGTGCCATGAAAGAACTTATGAAACCGAGTGGTGGTATTCCCAATGTGTCCGACAGTGTTGGTGCTAGTATAGCCAGTGTTGCGATGGGTGCAGGCGATTTGAAAATGCCTGGTGGCATAGCTGGCGATCTTCACCATCAAACCACAGCAGTAGGACCTAACAAGACTCATGCCGCAGGAAGCTTGGGACATCATTTACCAGCAGCGGCGAATGCTAAGCCAAAAGGTAAAGGCCGGGGACCTGGAAAAGCTGCCACAACTGCGAATACCGCGACCAAAAGGCCGAAGGCTAACAGCAGATCTACTGGAAATAAGAAGAAAAATGCTGGCAATCAACCACCTCCGATCACGTTTGATTCGGAAGATGAAGATAATGCTAAACCAATGTCTTACGATGAGAAGAGGCAGCTCAGCTTGGATATTAATAAACTACCAGGTATGTGTTTAAATTCTAATCGTATTAAAAATGTGGAAAAGGTTGAATAATAAAAAGATTATACAAAGAAATGTATAATATAAAGATCTTCAAGATAGCAACTATTTACTAGTAGATGATCAGACATAGTAGATTAACTACAATATTACAATAAATAATGTAAAATCTTTCTTGTCTAATTTGAAAAATTATTATTATGATAGTGTGTTTGAAATTTAATTTCGAACTTTTTTGTTGTTAATATTATATAAATTTATCTGTTTCATAAATTTTAATGTGAAGGACGGAAACAACTGAAAATCTTAAATATATCAATCTTTTTAGTTTATTTTTTAATTATTTTATTTTGTTTAGGTGATAAATTAGGTCGTGTTGTACACATAATACAGTCTCGAGAGCCTTCACTAAGGGATTCAAACCCAGATGAAATCGAAATTGATTTCGAGACATTGAAGCCATCAACGCTTAGAGAACTGGAGAGCTATGTTGCATCATGTCTCAGAAAGAAGCCACGTAAGCTTTTCTATGAACTTTTTAATTTTACTCTGAGTTTATAAAATTGAATTGTCACTTACCAATGACGCGATATGCTGTTATACAAGTTTGACACAATTAAATTATATATATAATATAGGTTTTAATTGCAATATATGATTCACTTATATTAAAATTCTAATATTTCTAATATGTGTATAAATTTATATTTATCTTTAATAAAAATAAACGGTTTTATTTTACAAAATGCTAGTAAGTTTAGTTTTAAATTTACTCGATATTGGCAATATCTTTATAATATACTTTACATATACGTGCGTGTGCACACACATAATTATGATACAAATGAACTTCCTTTATATTTATACATTATTTTATCATATGTTATCAGACAAGAAAGTCAGTGGTAAGTCCAAGGATGAACAGATGGCAGAAAAGAAACAAGAATTAGAGAAGAGGTTACAAGATGTAACGGGGCAGTTAGGAAACGTCAAGAAAACTGCCAAGAAAGGTTAGCATTTGATTAATTTTTTCAATAGAATTTAGTAGTTTCTAAATCTAAATGAATCAAGGATTCTTTAAATGTACACTCGAAGATTTTCTAAATGTGTGGTAATAACAAAATTCTTTGTATGTGCCTTTCATAGAAGACAGTAGTAAGTCCGTTGATGTAGTTGGAACTGGTGGTGCCAGTGGACCTTCACGACTGTCGGCGTCGAGCAGCAGTAGCAGCGACAGTGATTCCAGCAGTAGTTCGCTTTCTTCAACGACCACCGATTCAAGCGACAGTGAAGCAGGTTAGATATAAATGCAACTGTTGTTAATATTAGACCCTTACTGGGAACAAAGAACTACTTGTAAGTGGTTATCACAAAAAATACGAATGATTTCTTCGGTGAGAGTCAAAATTACGGGATTATGTACGACTATCTGTTTCGCTATATATATGTGTATATTATATTTCAATTTTATATATATGTATATATACAAACAGATATATATATACTTTTCGGGAAATAAGGTATTCCATACTTTCGAATTTTTTTTTTGCAAAAAAGATTTGTTACTTCCTAACGGGATGCACTATGAAGCACAGACTTTCATACTCACGTTTACGCCCAAATTTTAAAAGACAATACATTTTTACAAACACACAAAATACAAATATGGTTTAGATCGTTAACGCGCTCTTTCTCATCACCAAGTATAACAGGGTTATCTGTGAGGCAGAGGTGTTTCTACATTTTTTAAAATCCTTACTTGCTCTGCGTGTCAGTTATCGGTTTTTTTTCTGTGTGTGTTGTTTAAATATCATAAATGATCATTATCGATTTAGAACGATAAGAAATTCTCTAACAAAAATAGCGGCAAAGTCGTAGACGTGAAGTTCATAGTTGTGAAAGAGTGACTCACCATTTCATGTGGCATTTAATTTTTGCATATATCATGTAAAACGTTGAAATAATACACTTATCAATTAATTTCTTAATGATACAGTACCAGTGAAAATATAATTATTGTTATGCTTAATAAGGTTAAAATTTGTATAATGAAACTTGTAATTTCATGTTAATATCTTTTACATTATGAACAACTTAAATTAATTATTAATTAACTTGTAGGTCAAATTAGTAAATTAAAAAGGATATAGTAACTAATTCAATAGTTTAAATTATATTGAAAAACTTTTTGTATTTTCTATTAATATTACTTAAAAGTTTAAGCTTTACACTTTATAATACGTAATAAATAATTGCAACAAAGTTTGTGATGAGTAATTTTTTAAGTCCGTTCCACATATTTTATTTCTATTATTGCGCTACAGTTTGATAATCTTCACTTGAGAAACGCAATGCCTCATGATTTGGTGGTAGATTTAAGAACTGAGAGAATATTTATGAATTCTGTGCCTAACCAATTTTCTATTGGCAAATAAAACAATCGAAAAACGCTGATATATTAAATAACGATACAATGTATAATGAATATTTGCTATGCAGGAAGGAAGAACAAACTAGATGTAAACAATTTTTTTTAATGGGAGTTTAACGCAAATACCTTCTTAAGCTGCAGAATCGTGCTTATTGATTAATAACTGTATTTATTAGGATGGCGTTATTCATGTAGCTTAAGTGCTGCGTTATATTAATACGAGTATAAATGTGGCATCAAGTTTCATCTTGTAAACGAGCTATAGAACAGGATTTGCCATGTCTACGTAACGTTTTGTACATTTTTCGCTGTGCAAGTGCCGCAGATGTACGAATCGTGTACAAGAGTTGAAACTTGATGCACGATTATAGAATTTTTATTTAATTTACGAGACATACGCAATGGTAAGAACAAAGGTGAGCTAGTGGAGTGCAGACTGTGTTTAGAGGATACCATGCCAGCTTGTTTCACGAATTATATTATTAATTCTGAGCAATATGATTATTTTCTATTGTCCTATCGGTGTTGACGATACATTCTGTTGCTCGAAAGTCAGGTGTAACTTGCTAACTCAAGGTTACTGAATTTCTCACTGCAGTTCCGCCTTTGGGTTCGTAAGAAAGTCATTGCTACTAAGGTTAGTAAAATGTCTGGGAAGATCTCATCCTGCAATCAGCAACATTACACCCGAGCAAAGTGTATTCTTGCCGTGACTGTAGTGTTGAATATTAGTACCTTGTAATAAGTTACACAACTGTTTTATCGTAGCTTTCTTCCCCGATATAATTAAACTGCCCCATGTACAACCCGAAAGACAATGCAATATATTAATTCTCGCAAACTCGTTATTTATTTGCATTAAACGACAGGCAAGAACATTACTTGTATCACTGTGTTTTCGAATCATTAAGTTTATTTTCTCGCATATTGATTCATTCATGCCGTATCATTTCTCAGAATCTAGAACAGTGATATTAATATGCGTCACGAGCTAAAAAGTGCGTGTGCAGCACGTAATATTATCAATATACTGACGTGAGAAGTGCGTTTATGCTCCTAAACGGTCACACATTTCCGCACATTTTAAACTAATGCGAAGTTGAATAACATCGGTCGAAGTAAAGAATATATAAAGAGATAAAAAGATTAGGTAGTGATCATAGCGATACACACGGGTGATATATTGCAGACAATGTGTATTGGTGGCTAGATTTGCGAATCAGTGCATTTTAAGATTAGCATAGTTGCGCGTTGCATTTTACTAGTAAGCTACACTCTTGTCTCCGCAAAGCAGTTCTAACAAGGTTCTTCTTAGTGAAGAAACTCAATCCTAGTTACCTCAGATTTAGTAATTTCCATTTCAAGCTTAGCTTATCATAGCCAAATGTGTGCTTCCTTTTTAACAAGTCAATTATTTAAATGTTTCGTCTCCCACAAGCCGAATCTGATAATGATGTTGCAACGCTTGTGTGAGACAGGCGAAAACTGATACAAATCTTCCTTATTGTCTTGCTCTGAATGCATAGATTCGAATAAAGTAATTATTCTATGAATCTCCAACAGAAGTATATTGATGCGGAGTACATTTACATCTGATGAATTCTAATTGACAAATCTCGTTTTTTTTCCATAAAATTAATGACTTTGAGCATGTATATATATATATGTATATATATATACATACAAAATATTTAAGTTAATGCGTAAATGAGTAGAAGGTAAGATGAGACCGAGGAGACGACAGAGACAGAAAGAGGGATCGAAAGATCGATCACGCACGAAGAAAGCAGATGGAATGGGAGAGGGATAGGAAGGGAAACAAGTTAAGGAGATGGACAAATTCATATATACATATATATATGTATATATACATATATACACAAGGCGCCCTAGCCTCCAAACACATTGTTTGCACTCCGCTAAGCTTTGCTAATCGCCGTATCATCCTATTTACCACTAGTTCTTCATCGGTAAACCATTGTCAGTTTTCTCATCGCTCAAACGATTAAAAGGAAAGTTGAAAAATACTGTCTTCTTGCTATTGAAATTGATATCATTATTGCAATGACGATTTACGAATTGGTGTGGTTTTACATGCCTTAATATATGAAGTAGTAATTATTCTCCTGTTAAGCATACACCTTGTTTCTCGTCGCAATTAGAACCTTCACATGTGTTGTAAATACCACGAATTTTCAAGTAACGAATATTATATCATAATTTTCGAAATAACATTACTTTTTAACTCGCGCGTGTCCTGTCAAAACACTGTTTTTAGAAAATCTTTTATACGAATTTAAACAATATTAATTTTAATTATTTTGTTTTTATATTTCTATGTGTAAATGTCTGCTCCAGAATAATGTTTCTTTCTTTGTTGAGATATATCGTGTAAATTTAGTTCTTACATGTAGCAAAATGTATACATAAGAATTTATTGTGAACGTAACCGATAATGACCGCTCTAGGATGCTCCAAGGAGCGATCCTTGTAATTGACATGTCGTAATACGAGCATTAAGGATAATCGAATTTGCACTCGAGTACAATTAAATAGTATCATGAATCATACACTCAAAGCAACGTACTTACTGCCCCGACAAAGTAAGAGAAGGAGATAGAAGAGTTCGGGCGATTAATTACGATAAACTCGATACAAACAAGCCGCAATTGGTCGGAGAAAAAAAGTGTTCGTCGATATCTAAGAAAATTATTGATATGGAACTATAAGCATTTACAAGTAGGTGCGAGAAAATGTCGGGCAGGTTAATATTATCATTTTACGTTTCCCAAGATAACTGAAAGTGACTAGAGAATTCCGAAGGATTAGCTAGACTATGAAGAGAACAAATTTTGATGGCGTGTGCTGAATTAGATAGATATTACACATCTATTAAGATACAATCAGCATTAGCTTATAAACGCGAGGTATAATAGGGCATTTTATAAACGATATTCATATTGCCTTCCAAAATTTTTGTAGCAATTACTCTGTACGCGAGCACGCATCTAAAGTTTTCTTTTTCTTTTCCCGCGTCTTTTCATTCAGGACCGGAACGTCATTCTTCTTGCTATGAATGATTCCTGCTTGCGTTTTACGCGAGGGCAGATTTGAGAATTCGAAACGTTTTGTTCGCAGAAGATAACGCCACACCTTTTATTTAATTTCGCCAACTATCTTCCTCTCCGGAGTCGTATGTAAGCGTTCCGTCTGTTTTTTGCGTATCGTGAGTTTAATAGTAACGATAAACACGGTCGTACGTGTTTTGTACATAGTGAAAACTAATATATCATAAAATATTAATAAATAGTTGTAAGTTATACTTATGGAGGAAAAACCCGACATACACGACGCGCGAAACTTTTCTAAGTGCATAAACAAAGTTAAAGAGTGAAATAGACATTAATTCTTCAAGAGTCGCGGTTGGCTCATATGTGGTGGTCCAGTTAACTATATTATATAAATTAAGATACGCTGGTACTCCTCCTCGTTGTTTCGTTGCCTTTCTTTTATTTGTCGTCGAATGGGCTTAGCCAAGGTTGTCGATCACATTCCATCGATAAATTTCAGTGCTGTGATTTCACGATTGTTGCGATCACGAATTGTTTAAGAGCACACATCGGACAAAGGTGAAATAATTGTCTCGTGGCATCACAGTTTTCCATGTATCTACCATCGTCGCTGATTTACATATGTAGTAACACACGATGAACACCGAGCAGGAGTCTCTTGCCACCGATCTCAGTGTTGCGCTAACTACGACTTTAACATTAAACAATTCTGTAAGAGTTTGCCGCTCTTGTATCATTCATTTTTAAGTTGAGCCTGTATTGTACCATTTATGTGACCTTTATTTACACATTACTCCTATTATTATATAATATTACATTAATTATATTATATTATGTGGAAAAAAAGGAAGTAAACGACAGACGGCAGTTTGATGATTTTTGTAGTCAATATTTTATAATCGTCATTTCCGCCACCGTAACGATTATTATTACTGTTATTGTAATAAATCATGATTATCAATACACTAAAACGACGAGAGTAGGCGCGTGCTCTCGCATGCATATATGCAGAGACATATATGTATGTGTGACAATTCCGCGATACGTATGCATGTATGTGTGGGCGCGCGTGCGATGTGTCTGTATGTATGTACGTGTATACATACATACAGACATGCACACGCAATTATTCATGAAAGAATTGAATACAACTAACTTTACGTAGAATGGAAAGAAAGAATTGTTCTGCGTATTAAAATTTTTTAATATAAAAGAATCATGACGATGAAAGTCCACAAAAAAAGGAGCATACAATTGAGATATTTAAATTAACATTGTTGTACACACAGTGATACAATTATAATATAAGCATATGAATAAAATCTATTAGAAAATATACGCACAGAGTTGTTGTTTACTTTTCGCATTTTACTTAGCGTTTTGCGACACTCGCTAGCTGGTATCCTCTCTGCACATTTGCATTTCGTATTAGTACTCCATCGACCTGTGTCTCTTGATGTGACAAGAACAATGATTGACTGCACGTAACTCACTACTAGATGCACATTACATTGAATTTCAGGAAACTCCTCGAATCGTCCACATAGAAAGAAAGCAAAGAAGAATCCACCGAGTACAGGAGCTTCCGCAACGACTGCTACCATAGCACCGGTAAGATAATAAGTTGTGATGATTGTAACAAGTCAATGAAAATGAGACATATATATATACTTATTCTTCATATCATGAATAAGTTGTGAGCATTTTCTAGACAGTGCACATTTTCTCATGTGTCCCTTGATATTTTTGTAAGTACTAACTTCGAATTCAGAAGTCATTCAAAAGATTAGCGCAAATTACATTGCAAGTACACAATATGATGTTTATAACGTTGCTTGTCTTAATATAACTCCTGTAACAAATAATTTTCTCATGTGAATATTAATATGAAGGATAATATATTGTTTATATAGGCACCTACATTAAATCATAGCGGAGCTCTTTTAATGAATAATCAACCACCGACGAATTCTACGGGACCAATAACAAAACCGCCTGTTACCCAAGCAAGCAATATTCCTTCAGAATCAGGTACTATGTTAATAAAATTATGAAATAACTGCGATATCGATTAGCAATTTTCGCGTTGGGGATGTTCTCGTTGAATACAGCTACACAAATTAAGTTCTGTTCCGCGGCACTTACGTTTACGTTTTCACTTGTACACACACATTACAACTTTGTAACTGTAATTTTAAATTAATTTTGTTAATTCTTTTATTAATTAACTTGAGTTTTTTTTATATCCGTGGTTTTTCTGAGATCCAGCACAATGTATGAATATTGCAACTACTAATTTGTAAATTATTCCGTTTGATAATTTACAGATAATTTATCGATATTATTTTTTATTAACAGAGATCTTTAGTAATGTATAAATTACTAAGAAGAAAGATATGCGTCATTACACAAAAGATGCTAATATATGCGATTAAATATAGAATTGATAGACTATGAGATAGACGTAAGTGCAAAAATTCTTTTAGGGGGCAATAGTAATCAACAGCCTGTCGCAGTGGCTGCTGTTACAACAGGGCAAAGCATACCTGTCGCGAGTCACGCGTCTATGCCAGCCCAACCGTCACGACCTACAGCTCTGGCTACGGCCGCTCCTGTAAAAAAACCAACACCAACACCACCGCCACCACCACCACCGCCTCCACCACCGCCACCACCTCCACCACCAACATCTAACCCATCAACTCCGTCGGTCTCCGTACCAACTCCACCGCCCAGCGTCACACCTACAAATACAAATTCTATAACAGCCTCGCCAGCTGTATCTCAACAACCACCGCAGCAGCCACCAACATCCATTAGTTCCTTTCCAAATGCAAATACATCCGTGTCCACAGACGGAACAAATTTAAATCAACAGTCTGATCTTTTACAACCATACAATACTTTAGGTATCTATCATTAGATACGATTATTAGTATTGTGCTTATAATATTGTGCTTATATATTACGCGTGAAGTAATTTTATTACACGAAAATTCAAGTGCAAAGTAATCATGTTTATATGTATTTTATATAGCTTCGGTGCCTACTACGCAGTCCTCCTTGGATCAAACCCTTGCAATCAAGAAGGAGGCTTCATTTATTCCAACACAACCTACTTTGGATCAAACGCTTGCTGTTAAGAAGGAGCCTTCATTTATCCAAACGTCTCATACGACGAATAATACTAATAACAATACCAGTCTCAATTTGCTATCGGATGTAAAATCTGTGAATATGATGCCGACGAATATGGCTTCTAATCTGAACTTGGGCAATATTAATATGACAAATTTGAATATGAATTTGTCGCAAGGACTGACGCACATTTCTATGCACAATCAATTAGAAAATATGATTAATACTACTGCGCCGTTGGCTAATATACAAAATTCGCATAACGTTACGATGTCGCAGCAGCATTCCAACGGATTTCCAAATGCAAAACGCGGAAATTCACCGCCCAATATGCTGAACAATAACGGCATTCCAGGACTGAACATTGGAATGAATGTAGGCATGGGCTCGATATTTGATCCCCTTCCTATACCATCGATGCAAATTTCTCAGATTCCGGTAAAAAAAGAAGAGAAGCCCTTGCCGATTTCTCAACCTCAACTGACGCAAAAGCCTATGGATGGTTCGTGTATTACACTTATATATTTATACATTTGCAGTATGCTTTCCTCTAAACTTGCATGTAGATTGCTTGTTCATCTTCTTTTAGTTCAAAATATTAGTAAATTTATATTTATTGCACATACAACTATAGAAATAATTTTGAAAAAGATATTGATACGACAATTGATAAAATAGAAACGTGTTGTATAAAAAAATTAAGGTACACGTGATATGATATACTCGTATATCAATTGATTCAATGCTAATAGCTTAATAATTTCACACAAATTTACTTTTTTTACTTCTTATGATATGCTCAATCTTGTTGTTATTATAATCTAATCTTTATCAATTAACAATGCTGCTTTATACATGTAACTGCTGTACTCGCTTACTAACTAGACGTATAATATTATTGCTCTAGCGGGAGCTTATTTTGCAGAAATGAACACCCTAGGATTGGCACCGTTGATTAATCATGGCAGCTCTCAATTGATGTCTGAAAAGAAAATGACCCCACCCGACTCGAAGAATCCTGCTGCAAACTTTGCGTCAGCCTTTAAAAATAAGGTACATGGGTCATTCCCTAAATATTTTGTGGCGATTCCACCGTCAGAATGCTAATTAAGTTTCGTATGTAGACACTCGTACACACATTCTAACGCACACGTATCAGCACAGACATTTTGGATAAATAATGACGGTAAATTGGTGAACGCTTTAATTTCTTTTATTTTGTTGAATTTTCATGTTATATTTCTTTTCGCGACTCGATGCTACGCATATCGTAATCTGTAGTGTCTGACGCTCGAGTGTTCACGCTGTAAACAGAACAGTCGGTCGGCCGGTGAATCACATTGATTATTAAACGCGAGGAGGTACTTTTCGAAAAGAGTTCTGTGGCACGTTGCCCCGACAGAGAAAACCGATTTCGCACAGCCAACCCCGTAAGACGGCGGGAGGTCAATACATTTAGAGACGAACAGTGCATAGCGTATTAAGTCAATTGGGCTGAATCTTAAGAGATCAACGGAACTTTCTTTCTCTCATCGCTTTTCTATCGCCATTCTTCGCTCAAAATTTAAATTGAACTATACATACAAAAAGCATAAATTTACTTTTCAATATTATCTTTGGTATGTGTTTTATATATTTCTTTATATGTAGATTTTTATAACTATGTAAGTAAAAGAATTTTAGTTGCGTTAAAAATTAACACATGCTTTCGATTACAGACTGTAGAGCAGAACGTAAAGAACGCATCATCCTGGTCTTCCCTGGCGCAAGCTTCAAGTCCTCAATCGGCAGCTGCAGGAAGTAGTATGAAAAGCGCAGCACGAGACTCATTTCAGGCATTCAAAAAACAAGCTAAAGAAAAACAGGATAGGGTTAGTTAATTCTGCAAAATAATTATGTATGTCATGTAACGCATATCCAGCTGTTATAATATTTCCGTATTAATATTTGTAAAACAGCAAAGAGCATTAATGGAGCAACAAGAGATGCGCAGACAGCAGAAGGAGCAAGCCGAACGAGAGAGATTGCGACAGGAAAATGAAAGAAGACGGGAACGAGAGGAGGAAGATGCTCTGGACAAAGTTAGGAAAAATATTGGAGATCAGCAGAGCAATGTTATGACTGCCACCACAAGAGCGGAAGAAGTAAAGGCCATTACTGACACAGATAGCAGTAGTCCGAGTCATTCGTCCAGTCAAGAGAAGTCCGCTGCCGAAAGAGAACGTCTAAGGCAACGGGAGCAAGAACGCCGGCGACGAGAAGCGGTAAGTACTTAATATTTTCGTATCCATGAAATTTGTTATCGTTGTAATTTTTCAACCAAAAATAATAGAAAATATTTAATATAAAAATAGTATTGTTAAGTTAAAATGGACAACGTTAGAGATCCGTGCGATAATTATAAATGTGAAAAATCTTAATTACACATTCAATCTATATATAAAAGACAAACATTATGTTCTTGCACGGTCTGAATATAACTTGACAGTTTAACCAATTTTCGGCTTAATAATATATTATTTAGAATTTTAATTATTACACTACATGCATGTTACACAAGACTGACAAATAAACAAATAAAGTATAATTATTAAATAAGATATAACAAAAATAAAGTTTATATAGCATCGTGTAATGTCAATTTTATTAATTATTATAATTTGCTTACTTTATAACTCGCGATATAATTTGTAGTAAATTTGATTTTCTAAGTAGATTTATGTAAGAATACATGAAAACTTTCGACGCCCACGTTAAAGGGATTTGCGAAGAATGGTTATATTTATCTTTTCAGATGGCTAGCCAAATTGACATGAACTTGCAGAGCGATTTGATGGCTGCGTTTGAGGAATCTTTATAATGTTACTATATCCTGTTTATAATAAATCCACAAAAACTTGGCAGAATTCGGACGTACGTTTGGGTCGAACAATGTTGTAGAAATCTTTAAATGCAAAATCAGCAAAAACAACACAATGAAAGATGACTAATAACGATAACGACATAGGCCGTGTTGCTAATTATCATAAAATGGTGGTACAGTTGGGACATTCCAACAGAAAACCCCCATTTGGTTGTCAGAAGATTCAAACAGCTTATTAAAGCGGAGACGAACTGTATTGTCTCTAGAACGACAAAACACTTAAGTGCGACTATGTAATTAGATAAATACTTATATATCGAAAATACTAAACTGACTACTTGTGTTTTTCCGGTTTTCATAAGTTTGTACTTTATGTAAATTTGGAAACAATATATTATATAATAAGAGAGGGTTGCATGTGTGATAACCGAATGTGTGCGCGTAGATACGAATGTCGGCTTGAAGAAGAGTAAAAATCGTGTACATTTAGTTAAGTTTTGTATTTTTCCACATTGAGTCATTAATCGTTGGTAGGATTACGTAGAAAAGTGTTTCTGCCAATAATACATGTAATTATTAACTATCATTAATAATATTGCAAATTTTTTCTCGATTATTCATATACGCTATTTGTAATCACAAAAGTAGCTAGGCGTATATGTGAATAACGATAGAAAAATATAAGATAATACGAACATCCAAGAACTTGGTAAATTTAATAACGATCATCACGGCTGTCCACTTGTGACTTCAATTGATCAACTGCTGATCGATCAGAATATTTAACAGCGTATACTGTTGTGATTGATTCAAGAGTTATTGCGAGCCAACTGGTCGATTCAAAGCTATTCATTAACTCACTTTAGAACAATGCTGTCAATTATTACGAGTAATGATAAGATAAATTTTAGAATTGAAGTAGTTCCGATCCTACCAACTATTAGATCAGACTACGTACCTAATTCTTGGTATACTTGAAGCTCGTGGAAGAGGAAATCGCGATGCTGTACAAGTAACACTTATTAGAAAAGAATTATATTTATTCGGCCACTAGAGGGTGTATTCCACGATACTGAGAAGTTATAAAAATATAAAAGAAATTCTTTTGGAGGAAATATTTACGTATAATCTATAAAATATCTTAAAATCTGTTTAAATTTGACGTATCATGAGTGAGCAGGGCGGAAGTTATATGCTGAGTACTCGGGCGTGGCCCAATTAATAATTGAGCCGCCCGAACAAGATGTGCGAATCGAGTAAATGAATAACTGAAAAATGAAAAAAAAATTTAATCGGCCAAAAAGTACAAAAACAGATTAATAAAGCAATGTTTTCATTAATTGTGATCATAATGTTAATTTCTTAAAAGTATTTAGATTACACGGTCATAACGGCATTAATGATATGCCAAATATAAATAAAAAATAGTGCTATTAAATTATTTGTTTAACAGCAATTTTATTTTTTTAAGATCTATAAACTTGTATAGTTTATTTGTTGTAAATATGGCGGTGCTTGTCGGCAATGAGCAATCGTTATGGTGGCGCGGTTTGTCAGGTGATTAATCCAAAGTGATCATATTGTCAGAAACTTGCACATTTTAAACAAAATCATGATTTTTATATAATTAGGGACTATGCTGGTTTATCGACCAAGATTAATCGAATGAATACGTATAAAGTGAGATGAAAAGATCTTGCTAAACTCAAGTTTTCAAATCTTTTCTTCGACAAGCATCATAATTCCTCGAGCTCTCTATTAAAGATCAAGTTTGGAGATGTCTAAATAACGTAGATTGACAAAAAAACCGAGAATACTGTACTGACTATAGAAAAGCCACTTTCGAATGTTCATGCCGTCCTTCGCAATCCTATTGTCATTATTTCGTGTATTAGAGATAAAAGGAGCAAAACGAAAGAGCCCTTCAATACAGGCACGATTTTCATTATTGGGTATTGTTTGGTATTACAATATCCGTAACAATCCTGCTTTCATTGATTGTCAACGTCTGGCAATATTAGATTATTTCTGTAATCTTTCATTTTTAATGCGTCTTTAGGCCCCGTACGAGCGCCTATTCGCACTTTTTATGTAATCAAAATTAAGAAAGATCTATGATCTTATTCTTAAAATATGCTATCCATATGCTGCGATAGTAATATTCGCGCAGTTAGTATACACAAATGATTTAGTCATCGATATATTATTGTTGATATATAAACTTAAGAAGGTAGATAAATTTTTTGCGAAATTAACGATTTAACAATGTATAAAAATTAATAAAATACGTCGATTGTGTTTTTTATATGCGAACTGCTGCATCGGACATTATGCTCAGTTTACAAAAAAAAAAAAAACCAAAAAAACTAGCACAATCTGAAGTGATTTCGATAGTTTGTTTCATTTCGTAAATTTCGATGACAAACTTTTTTTTCGATTGAAATTATTAACGGTTTTTTTTGACGAATATGATAACGTCACGATAACTTTTAAGATAGTAAAATTGTAAAGTAAATTATTGGCAGAAGCAATTGAAGTATGTTAAAGAATTATACTCGAAATTCTTACAGAGTTTGATACTAACAGCGTGAACATACAATTTAATGATATAACTGATAAATTGCACAGTGTTTCTGCCAATAATTTACTTAACAATTTGTTTATTATTTAAACAAAACGAATGTTATTAAATGTTTTTGTTTCTTTTTTGTTATTACATATTCAGGATTCATATGTCTGACCAGCACGAATGAATACTATTGCGTAGCAAGGTGTAATAACTGGAAAAGAAACAAAAAGGGTTGAAATAAATACATGATAAAAGGGGAAGGATAATTCGGAGAGGGAGAATGAGAAAAGTGTGAGAGAGAAAGAGAAGAGCGCGTACAATAGTTATTAGGATTGTATATTTATAGTTTGTAATTGTATATAGGTACAGGGAGAAATTAGTTACGTTTAGAATATAAGAATATCTATGTAAAATACAACATTAAGATGGAAGCATATAGAATAATAGAAATGTTTATCTATGTGATAAGATTTATAAGAAAGCCGTACAGATTGTGTATGAACGATAGAGTGTATAACCGATTAGGATCTCAGAGTAAGTTAAAATATAAGCAACATACACCCATACTTCGTAAGTAACACCAAAATCACTCAGCTCTGTATCAAAAAGTAATTTTTTATATAAGTTCCCACGAACGCACATCATCTCCAATAGAACACGAATTTTAGCAAACTTACTACGACTAACGATAGCAAACAGTTAAACTGGTTGTACATAAATAATAACGAAATGAGAAAATAAATGGATGAAATATACGCTTGATGTTGTTAAATAAAGGAGAGGAAGAGAGAATGAGTGAGAGAAAGAGCGATTGTTAATCGAGCGTTGATTGCGTTCATGTACCTACATTTCCTTCTTTCGTTATATCGATGATGCTAGCTCGTAAATTTACTTTGGTATTTATGTTAAATATAATTTTTTATAAATAAATCGAATTAAAAACACTGATTCGTACAGCGCTACAGTGAGTTTCAATTTTTCCAATCTTTTAATATAATCTATTAGCAAAGTGTTAAAAAATTTAAGATAAACGAAGATTTTGGACCACTTTAGTTTCCTTCTTTTTTTTTTATTAACTCTTTAGAGGTTAATACAATTGATGCTGCACAAAAGACCAATTTTTTTTTATGATAAAGAGTGCATACTATTTACAACTCTGATCGATTATATATATATGTGCATATGTGTACGTACATATGTACTTTTCTCTGCTTATTTAACAACATCAACCTATAATATATATTACCTGTTATTAATCATCAGAAATAAAAAAGGAAAATAACAGGTTTACTACGATATTTGAACTAACATTAACGTGCAAATGTGAATACAAGAGTTACTACAGATTATTCATTGTATATGCATGAGGAATTACCTTCCCTAGTTTGTAATTTTGCATGTTACATAATACATACATATGTAAAACGGAGAGTATGCGGAACAGAACGCGAGTATAAGAGGTCTGTACAGAAAATCGCTCATAGCTGGATATATGGATGTATCAGTACGAAGGCGCTGTCGTGATTTCGTATTTGACAGTAGTTTCTTTCCTTAAGTTGCTATGCCGAGATAGTACATATATGCTGGGGGGAAAAAGAGAGAAAGATACACACACGTGCACGCACTGTGTATACTATTATTAATATATTCTTAAAAGGTATGGTACATTACATTATAATCTTCACGAGTATATGCTAAGGTAATTTTAAGATTTAATTAATAACTAAAGTGAAAACAAAAAAGATGTAGTGGTAGTGTTTTTTTATTGCGAAACCTCACCTCCCTCCCATAAACCGCCGCATGCGCGAGATCCGCAAGAGCGATTGGACTTCTAGAGAGATGGATTTTGTCCTAGAGTTAATTACGTTTTGTCACACGATTACTCTTCTTGCTGCGACACCTTGCAAACCTTTCGGAAAAAACCGTTCAGTCGTTTACGGAATATCGAATTGCGTCTGGAGGACCAGACGCGTAGACGTTTAGGGTGAAATAAAGTAGCGTCGAGCTAACTGCAACTGTGCGTCCTTTATTGAAACTTATGAAACTCGCAATAAAGTCTTGATTCAAGCATTGTGTTGTTTATTGAACCGATAAAACTCCTTCAGTCTCAGAGCCTGCGTGCGGATAAATCCAGTGGCGTTCGTCGGCTCGAAGTCACCCTTCACGTCCATCGACACGAGGGTCTGGTTGTACAGCGAGACCTCGCTCGATCTGCCGATCGCCATAGCTGCAACAGGAAATGATGTCCTTTCGTTGATCTCAGATATAATAAAATATATTCGCGTTTGTTCGTGCCAAGTATAACCCAATACGCACGATGATATATCAAACAAAGTAGCGTAAAAGTATAATTGTACCACTGTGTACTAACTTTAATATACCATCGTGTATATTTATTGGGAACTGTTGAACGGTGAATTTCGTGGTTCTAATTAAATTTCGCGCAAATCTACCAACCTTTTCCCCTGTACAGCTGCAGCCTCACTGTGCCGTTTACATATTTCTGCGAGTGCTGGATGCATTCCCGTACAAAGTCGCATTCCGGCGAGAACCAGAACCCTGCGAGGCATTTTTTTTTTAAGAAATTAATCCAATTTCTTTAGATACTCTGACAATTCTTATATTTTATCTTATAGTTCTGTATATTGCGTCCCCGCGCATCTGACTACCGTTATAAACATAATCCGACATCTTATCCGTCAGGTACGACTTGACCCTCAGAACCTCGCGATCCAAGGCGAACACCTCGAGGTCGCGATGCGCGGTCTCCAAGATGTTGACGCCCGGCGACTCGTAAATGCCTCGAGACTGAAATGTTTGCGCATATATCGTTACTTATTTTGCGTTCGTACAGTTTATTCAATAAGAAGTAGCTTATACCCAGGCAGAACAGGAAGTCGTGATGAAGTATTATAGAAGTGACATCAACTTGATATCATAATTGACTACCAAGAGTCATATTTCGATCATGACAGAAAATTCATCGCATTATTTTAATTTTGATCTTGAAATTTAAAGATGCTGCTTTGACATAATTCGTGATAACTTAAACTTAGATTATTTCCGATACTTATAATTGTATGTTAATTAGGACTTAATATCAAATGTTCTTTTTAACAAAAATACTATTATGATAAGAATATGTTGGATGATAAAGTGCAATTTTCAATATTTTGTAAGATTTGTATTATTGAGTTTTTATTTTATATCTTTGGGATGAAAAATCGGCATAACAATGCTTCAAAAATCAGATATTTTCCCAAATTCGTAAAATAATATGCGTGAGATTTTCATTCGCACGCACGACCGATTTACGTTCTCTTGGAGAAGTTAAAAAAGTCAAGGTACAGTCATAAAAGTTAAATAAAAAAACAGTCAATGTATTGAACGTGTTAAATGGTATGATCTTGGCTTTATAGAAATGATTACTTTTTCACGTCATCTTGAATTTTAAATGAATTTTTCTTCTGCTCGGACAAGCCTCATAAGGAGGACACACCTTCACTCCGATGTAACGATTTTCTACGATGTCTATCCGTCCAATACCGTGCGCACCTCCGACCTCATTGAGATACTCGATTATCGTAAGAGGAACGTCGAATATCTTCCCATCCTTCAAACTCTTCACGTTAACGGGGTGTCCCTTCTTAAAACTAATTTCGATCTCTTCCGCTTCCAGAGCGGAATCGGTCGGATCGACGGTCATTTTATAGAGTCCTTTCGGGGCTGGAACGGCAGGATTCTCTAGTATTCCTGATTCGTAACTACATATACAAATTAGGATTGTGAGATTAAAGCCCTCTTAACAGCCTCTTTCTCAATGTTTTATATTGTACCTAATATGCACGAGATTAGCGTCAGTGCTCCACGGTTCCTTCGGCGTTGCTGAGATCGGGATTCCATTTTGTCGCGCGTACTCCATCAAGTCCGATCTTCCTTGGAACTTGGCGTAAAATTCGACTTCTCTCCACGGAGCTAAAATCTTTATAATCTTTTATGCCCTAACTATTACAGCTTCTGACACGACTGTCATGTCTCAATACGATCGACTACATTTTCTCGCTAAACAAGAGTACGTTTCCGTGAAAATCAAGAATTATCTATTATATAAAAGGTAATTTTCTCTTTTTATTTTTCGACTCCTTGGGTGTTGCTTATACCCAGATAGCACACACAGTTCTATGAATATTCTTCTGGAGTGCAAATATTCTTAATTTCAGAATATTTCAATCGAATATTCTATAAATGTATAAAATATATAAGAATGACCTATGGAATATTCCAAATATTCTTGAAATGTTCACAGGAGTGTCTTGTGCTATCTGGGTAACAATCTCTACTTCTCGTAAAATAATCGTTGATAAGATAGAGCAGAATACCGTGATTCCAGGGTACAGGCTGTAGCAGCTCAACTCGAAGCGAACTTGATCGTTCCCCTTTCCAGTTGCCCCATGCGCAATGATACCGGCACCTTCGGCCCTTGCGACTTTTATCAAACCCTGACTGATACACGGGCGTGCTATGGCAGTACCCAGAAGGTATCTTCCCTCGTACAACAGGCCACAAGCCACAGCGGGCCATACATAGGAAGTTACGAACACTTCTCTAACATCATCTATCACGACCTTGGCAATAATCGAATTTCTCGTTACGCACCTTCGTCAATAAGAGACGCAACTTTGTTTCGTTATAAAATGTTTCGTGGCAAAGAGATAAGTTTACCTTTGCGGCACCAACTTTGAGCGCCTTGTCCCTAATTACATCGAAATCCTCCTTTTGACCGATGTTCGCCTAAATAAATCGTAAATTCTCATGTCTACTTGCTGCAGCGAGGATTTACATAGTTACAAAATTTCTTACCACATAAGCGACAACTTGATATCCTTTTTCTTTCAACCACAACAATATGCAAGAGGTATCTAAACCACCACTGTACGCTAGAATTACTTTTCCTCTTGACTCTGACATTTTTCACTGTTTTGCTCTGAGCAGAAATTATAAAATGTTAAATTAGTAGAAAGAGAACAGCTGGTAACAGTATTCAGTACTAAAGTCCGCTGCGTTTCGGCTTTAAAGTGATTAGTTTTGTTGACCCTGTTACTGATAACCTTCGGAAACTTGAGCTATTATCGGCATATCACGACATTTCTAATAAATAAGACATCACACATCTCAGTAGATCTTTTCCTGACGTATTTATTATATTCTGTTATATAACTTTGTATTGAATTGGCGTAGATGTGGTATAGTGATAATTGAAAGAAGACTCAAGAGTAGAGCGCAACATAGGCCTTTATAATATAACACTACTCGGGCTATAATCTACATACATATATGTAACAGGATATACTTAATAAATATCGTTTAACTTTGTAATAATCTCTCAGCTAGTAGATCGCAACATTTATTGACATTACATTAATAATTATTACCATTATTATCCATCAACAAGCGCAAGCTTCTGATCGGGAGAAGCGCTTCTTTATCACAACCATGGAACGATTGCGATAGATCTTGCGATACGTACATACATATTGGTATATTATACTTTTATCTGTATTACATTCAACAGAAATAATGACTAATCGTTAAATTTGTCAAAGAGAGAGCTGAACATTGTATATCACGAATATTATATACTTATAAGTTACATTAAATGTAGCGTCTGAATTGGCAATTGGCAAACATTAACTGAAGCGTGTACGTGAGTGCGTAAAACGACGAAAATGCAGATAAATAAGTTAACAAAGGAAGAACAAGTGTCGAACTGTACACATCTAGCGATTTCACTTTACGTTGAATACTATTAATTAGATTTAAGTAATAATAATAATATCGAATAAATAACGGTTCTGTTACACCGATAATGTGAAGAGAATAAAGCGAAATGCGACGTGACATTTAGATTTGACGTTTCTATTACAATAGAATTTTCTTAGAGGTAGTGAAAGTATGCTCGACGAACGAAAACAATCTACATTTAAGATGTCAACTTGAACACAAGGAAAAAATAACAAAATACTAGTAACGAGAAATGTACAGGAATATCACGATCCTTCTCTATGACATACATCTTCATAAATTCCTTTTCATTACCGACAAAGAGTGATCACGAATATATCTCTAGAGTTTTGCTAAAGACTCGATTATGATACCACTGAAAGGCTCGATACCATTGTACAGTTTCGTGCAATCAGTATTGCCAAAGTGTCTTATACCGATCTTTGATGATTATGTATTCGCGCAGGCACTTGATAACTCGGTCTGATCAAGACTCTTCGTGCTCGATTAATACACGAATACTTTCATTGTTATTCAACTGACAACGGGATACTTGCTTAATATTTCCGGAATGAGGCGCCCTCGCCTGAAGAATTGACTCTGTGTTCGTTACTTATTGTTAGTTAAATACTCTAATTTCATACTCGAGATCATTTGTGGCTTCGTAGCTGGTATTACTGATGGAATTGAAGCTAATGGCAAATTAGGAATTCAGGAATGTTATCTCTTCTGTTGGATATACGATCGTTTAGACGTGTAGTTTACTCAAGTCGTTCATGAATGATTTCGGTGTAATTATATGGGACGAACCTGCAATCATACATAAATATTTCATGATAGTGGGTACATTATTTAATCGTATTTTGATTAGAAATGATTATTTCATATTTGTATAGTAGATTATCGAAAATCCTTACCAATTATGACTTCCCAATTTTTTAATGCGTTCGTAACTTCGTACGCACATCGAATTTCAGAATAGCACACTCCACCGACTATAAAAACGATCAAACGAGGAACATTCTTGATGGTCTGTTGACCTTTGTCTTTGTGCCAGTGTCCATATCGTGCGCTGCAAGTTGGCATTAATATTTTTAGAAACCAAATAACAGAGTTAGATAAAGAAAAAAAATATTATATACCTGGTTGGTGCATGGTATCCTGAACTGGCTGCACGTCCAGCAAGGAACGGAAAATGTTTAGAATCAAGTTTATCCTCGATAGAATCCTCCATAACGTCCTTGATAACTGGAGTCCAACGGCTCATTTGGTAAGTTTGCTCCGTAATTCTTTCTTTACGTGGTACCGTGTACATTTTTTTACGATTGCTCTGTAAAATGGTGTTGCAAGTAACAGAATAACTATACAAACTTTTTAATACGAGATATAGTTTGCAACTTTTTAACTTACATCTACAACAACGTTCATGCCAAGATTTGCCATATTGACGATAGTCTGTTTATCATCAACAGACACTTGGGCATGATGAACCAGACGGTTAAGATTCTCATCGGTGATGCCGTTCTTGCTGATGACATATAAAGATATAATACGTAATTTATCCAAATGATTCACAGTCTGGTCAAGTAAAATCGGCGTGATATTCCTCATATGATCTTTGATACGTTCACCTTCTGCATCGGTACCCATGGCCAAGTCCTAGAATACGGTTGAAATACTTGCAATTAAAAAGACTTTATTGGATTATGGACTAGAGCGATTGCGATATTACATACTTGCTCCACTTTACAAAGCTTATCTACATTTCCTTGATAGCGCTTCATGCAGTCTTCCGCTAATTGTAAATGCGTGGCATACTTGCTCAGTTCTTTTTGATATTGCGGCATCTTTTTGATCATCTGCGACAAGTCTCGCATACTCTGCTTGTCACCTTGCGGCATTCTTTTTGATTCTGTAAACTTTTTCAAATTTTTAGTCACGTTCCTGAAAAATAACGTTGTAAGGTTACTTTTAAATGTCCTTTATGGTTATTAATCTTTTACGGAATTTTTGAAACATGTATTTATACGTACTGAGATACTACGGCAATATGTTGATGCCTGAGTTCTACCCATAAATCATCATTTTCATCCAACAATACTTCTTTTTCCTGACCAGCTGTTGCCTCAAACCTGTACAATATTACACGGAATTAAAGTCTTGTTTGGAGTTTTTGTTTGCAATAAAGTCATTTAAAATTTATGATAACTCTTTCCTCCTTACCTATAGACATCGTTATCAATGTCCAACAAATCATACGCCATGGCTTGCAGTGTAAGTTCGTGTAACAGAGGTGAGACACAATCAAATCCTCTATCTAGGATCAATAATTGAGAACGCGCTTTCTCAGGCCCTTCTCCCATTGTCGGTTCATCAGCTTTATATGCGTCTAGCTTCTGCTGCACCATTTGAGCGAGTTCGACATTGCGATCGAAGTCACTACGATACATATAAATGGCATTTATTTAATCTTATCAATGACCGTACAATTATTCTTCATCAACAAGGAGAGAAACGGCAAGTTATTAATATTTTTTTAATCGCAGCAAAAATCAAAGTTACCTGCGATATCGAACTGATGGATATTCACCAAGAGTAGCGCAGAGGGTCGCGATTTGTTCGGCAATACGCTCCATATTGGCTGATCTCAAATTAAAGAAAGAGGGGTTGTAAAAGCATGCGAAAGTTTCACGCGAGTCCAGCGAGAAGACCTAAGAAGACGGTCAGAATTAGTCTTGGGATATTCTCGTCGCAACCAGAAAAGAAATATGCTAATTTCATTACAAACTTATATGTATATAGAGGAAAGTCCTCTATTAAGGGATAGGTTTCTAATAAGAAATAGCAGGTTTTCAACACCCAAATTCAATCACAAATCTTCTTTCGCATTACACACTTCTTTCAGATTATACACAATCTAACACTAAATTTTCCACCAAACAGATTTCACTCCAAGGGCAATAAATTCACGGTGGCATCAACAGATGATGCCTTTGAATTTAACAAATACCTCGCTATCTCATAATAGGGGACTTTCCTCTACTTGAAGCAAGATAAACAAGCATGCGGAATTAATAAATTTGAAAATAAACGAAATCGGGCTATACAGACAATTTGTGACCACATTACAAGCATGTATGTACGTACAACATACAGATATTTTTGAGTCGAAAGGAAAAATGATGTGAGGAAGACTTCCCTCAACCAGAAGTCTGTCGCCTACTCTTTTGCAATCTAAAAGTAAACTGACGATCCGGTAAAAGCAGAGAAATCTCTAAGCTCGCAGAATGCTCGTGGACTAAAGGCGAGTTTCGCGCTCTAGAGCTACAACTAGTGTTCTATTAATTTCGTCTGCTTAATCGTCACCTGCGATTCGTACGGCAAGAATGCGATGTTGATCTCTTTGAGGGTTTTGATCTTTTTAGCGGCAAGAGACTTGCAGATTTCATTGAACAGCTCCTCCGGGCATACTGGCGTCGATTGCAAGCATGAATGGATTCTGATTATTAGTATGTGCTTGTTCGTGAGTCATCAAGGATGGACTGGACAAGATGGGATGAGAGGATAACGTTGTATTAATATCGTCCCGATTGACGTCCGGATGACCCGTACGACTAAATTTACGTGATTAGAGACCGAGAAGTGGACGTAGAACGCGTAAATAAATAATTGTTTCACAACGTGTCTCTCTGTGTGTGATGTGTGTGCGCGTGTGCGCGTGTATATGCCCACCACCACGAAGGATGAAACGGTTAAACATTTTCCTTTTCACAGCGTTCGTTGCTTTACCTGCTCTTCATACGGTATGAAAGCGATGTTGATCTCTTTTAGTGTCTTTATGTGCTTAGCTACCAGCGAGTGACACAATTCTTTGAACAACTCGTCAGGGCATGCTGCAAAGAGATACACTGAGTATGTCGATTCACGAGAAGTTAAAAAGACACAGATAGAATTGATTAATCTTGTACGACTGTTCTTCTCAAAATATCACTGAGTTTATTAACTTATATTTAATGAAAGAATCTATATAGCAGACCCGCATCGCTACGCTGAATTTAGATGATCGGTCACACTCGTATGGAGACCTGTTGTTGGAATCGGTAGGAATAAATGGGGATTTAATTGAGCGAATTTCTCGAATAACTTGTTAAGCAAAATATTTAAGGTGTCTAATTATATTGTTATATAATACATATCTCAAATATATTAAGAGTTTAATATTAAAAATACTCTAACAAATTAATATCGGCAAGCACAATTGTTATGTTTAAGTTTGAGTAAATATTAATTTAACTTCGGATTGAATTATATTGAGGTGGTCTGCGCAAATTGCCAAATTACGATCAATTTTGCATACATTGATTTATTGAGAAAGGATTATTTCCAACAAAAAGAACTTGCATTTGCTTTCGCATTTGCTTCGATAAACATTTTACGAAATTAAATTGCGCGTTGAGAGAGGATTATTTGAAGAATTTGCACTTACTTTGGCATCTACTTTGATAAATAATCTACGAAATGAAATTGCGCAGTTTCTCGGGGAAAAATTGTCGGACAATTTGGACTCGTCGTTGGGAGAGGAGGAAATCCTTAGAACGAGACTGCGGGATCAATTGTGGCAAATACCTTCCGTGAAGTACACGTGGGCGACTTTGTAAGTGGTTCTCGTCGGGTTACTGAAGTCGTCGATCAATTTCTGCACCGACGGATTGCAAGGCGTGATGAGGTAAATGGCCTCCATCGTCGGCAGAGGTTCGCGCTTCTTATTGATATCCTCGACCAGGGTGATACCCTGCGCGCTGATGTCGTGCATCTTGCAGCAGGCGGACACCATTCTCATGGCGAGCTGATCCACCACCAGGATACGCCATTCCACCCCACCTGTTGTCTTCTTCTTTTGCTTGATCACCTCGTTCATAATCTCTGCGACGTGAGAGAATTAATTAGCCGAATGGCAAATTCCCGGGGAATCGCGCGAGCTTGTATACGCGCGTTCTCTATCCGCGGATAGAACGATATCTTGGATAACAAAGCGGGTGATTGAGGCAGCTATTAATTTAACGTCTCAGTGTTTGAAACGTGAGACTTTCTTTGGTGAAGTTTATAAGCTATATCTTTTTAACAGAGTATAAATTATAAAATGATGTTTCTTTACCGCGATTATATAAAAATGTAAAATTTATATCGCACTGTACAATAGAAGGGAAATTCTCAGAGGGGTCAAATCTGTATCTTACACTATAGTAAAAATGCTAAAAGTGAACAGCTTTGTCTCTTTCTGACCGTCTCCTTGGAAAGAGACAAAGTCGCTCACTTTTAGCATTTTCACTATATTGTAAGAATTGACCCTAGGGAATCGTGTGAGCTTGTACATCGCATTCTTTATCCCAGGACAATAACTATAGCTTGGATAACAAAGCGAGTGATTGAGGCAGCTATTAATTTTACGTCTCGTAGTGTTTGAAATACGAAATTGTAATTGGCGACTTTTGCAAGCTATATATTTTTTTTCTAACGGAGAATAAATTATAAAGTGACATTCTTTACCGCAACTATATAAAAGTGTGATATTTATATCACACTACACAATAGAAGGGAAATCAATACTTTAGTAATTAGATTTCTCGCGCACGTAACATGTACGCGGCGTGTTTATGCATCGAATCAATACATATTTAAAAGAAGTGTCTTTATGAATATTGCAGCCGCCGAGTAAGATTTTTCGCTAATAGCGGATTCGATTGCTTGCACTAGTGCGCACTGAGTGCACACTAAAGGGTTGTTTTCTGTTCTTACACTAGTGCAATAAATTAGAGTAAGACAAGCGTATATTTTCTCATTCTACCTTACTGCACTAGTTCACCAGTGCAGGAACAGAAAACAAACCTTAAGGTTTGTGTGTAGTCAATTCTTATACAGGGTGTTCCAGGAGGAAAGGTCAATATTCTGGGAGGTGATAGTATCGGTCATTTTAAGCAAAAATGTTCACATGAATATGAACTGTTTCCGAGATAGAGCTACTTGAATGTCTCGTGTATTTACTACTATTTTTCTGTACACTTCACCCTTCATCCAATCTCATAAACATCTGCGGGAATTTACTCGTATACGTCTGTTGACTGTTGTGCCGATAACATTGTAGAAATGTTCAACACATACGGCACATGTGGTACATGCTCACTATTATTTTTTATTAGACTTACAAACTTAGTTTCAGTGATGCCACATTGTTCTTTAATTTAGCCGGAATGGCAAGCTGCTTTCGATCAGTACACGTAAGCCATTTAAATCCCAAGGAGAACAAAAAGTCAGAATGATATTGTCCAAATTTGTGTCACATTTTGGGAAATTTGATGCCACATTGACCAAAATTGGACATAAATTTGGTCAATATGACATCAAATTGACATCATCCCGACTTTTTGCTCTCCTTGGGATTTGTATATTATATTGTACAAATCTTTCCGCGAAACAGACGGTTTTAAGTGCAAAGGGTGCGAAAGTGCAGAATCACTCCAGCGTCCCTTAAGAAATTGACCGATCACGGTCAAGTACGAGTAGAATACGCGGCTGTGATTAGTCAATTACTTAAGACTCGGGGTTTAAATCTCTATTGTAGACGGGCGCTTACTCAAGTAACCCAAGTCGGGGAAAAGATTCGAAATCACGGGGGAAATTAATTGAAACGTCAACGACAGCGAGCAAGCGCCGTTAACTTGGCGCGAGTCATTGACAGCGCGACAATTGATAATAATTATTAACGCTGACGTGCCAAGGAGTCCTTTGACGTTCTCCAACACGTATATTGATCGTCTTTACAGAGAGATGACGTCACTGCGTGCAGGCACGTATCAACCAAGCCGCAAGCCCCATTTCTCGATATTCCCTCGGGCGGAACAATCGGCTATTTAAAGGTGCGCGTGAGACGCGCAAAAAAATCATCCCCGATCCGTAGTTCAGAAGAGCAAACTTCGCACCCTTCGACGTCGTAAACGACGCAAAGAGAGAAACGAGAGGCGTTTTGGTCGGGTCGCTTCAATTAATTGTTTAAAAATCACCCATTGAAGCTCACATCAGATGGGAATAAATTAATTTCCGAAATAACTGCGCAAATAACGGATGGATAAAAAATATACGCCAGCGATATCGCGTGGCAAATATTGCATCTATCGACGTTGGTTCGTAAAGGTTCGCGGTGTACTGACAATAGGAAACAATTGTCCAATACTTTAACGCTTTTTTTTTTCAACAAATTAAACGTACGGTGTAACGTAACGTGTCACACGTTGTGTCGTGTGACACGTTACACTTTATTTGCGCGTCGGTTTTGCCGGCGCGAACGGCGAATAAAGTGGATATTGAGTTTCATTCGCGCCTCTTCGGCGAAACATCTGGAAGTCGACACGCTGCGAAAGTCGCTCTGAAAAAGCAACAGTTATTTCCAAGGAAGAACCGCGCGGTCGGTCGCGTCAGAAAACATCGGGCCAGCGTTCGTCGCCGAGCTCGCGTCTCGCATCTCGAGATTGCCAAGACGTGTCGCCCGACGAGAAACGTCAACGCGGGGTAAAACGACCTTTTC